>NC_042973.1:3974491-4046991 GCF_901001165.1 Salmo trutta
GCTGGCTACATGTTACAGTACTAAATAGACTGGGATTAGACCTGGTGCTGGCTACATGTTACAGTACTAAATAGACTGGGATTAGACCTGGTGCTGGCTACATGTTACAGTACTAAATAGACTGGGATTAGACCTGGTGCTGGCTACATGTTACAGTACTAAATAGACTGGGATTAGACCTGGTGCTGGCTACATGTTACAGTACTAAATAAACTGGGATTAGACCTGGTGCTGGCTTCATGATACAGTACTAAATAGACTGGGATTAGACCCGGTGCTGGCTTCATGTTACAGTACTAAATAGACTGGGATTAGACCTGGTGCTGGCTACGTTACAGTACTAAATAGACTGGGATTAGACCTGGTGCTGGCTACATGTTACAGTACTAAATAGACTGGGATTAGACCTGGTGCTGGCTACATGTTACAGTACTAAATAGACTGGGATTAGACCTGGTGCTGGCTACATGTTACAGTACTAAATAGACTGGGATTAGACCTGGTGCTGGCTTCATGTTACAGTACTAAATAGACTGGGATTAGACCTGGTGCTGGCTACATGTTACAGTACTAAATAGACTGGGATTAGACCTGGTGCTGGCTTCATGTTACAGTACTAAATAGACTGGGATTAGACCTGGTGCTGGCTACATGTTACAGTACTAAATAGACTGGGATTAGACCTGGTGCTGGCTACATTTTATAGTACTAAATAGACTGGGATTAGACCTGGTGCTGGCTACATGTTACAGTACTAAATAGACTGGGATTAGACCTGGTGCTGGCTACATGTTACAGTACTAAATAGACTGGGATTAGACCTGGTGCTGGCTTCATGTTACAGTACTAAATAGACTGGGATTAGACCTGGTGCTGGCTTCATGTTACAGTACTAAATAGACTGGGATTAGACCTGGTGCTGGCTACATGTTACAGTACTAAATAGACTGGGATTAGACCTGGTGCTGGCTACATGTTACAGTACTAAATAGACTGGGATTAGACCTGGTGCTGGCTACATGTTACAGTACTAAATTGACTGGGATTAGACCTGGTGCTGGCTACATGTAAAAGATCCCCTACATTGCCAGCGAATTGAATGTTAATTTTTCTACTATAAACTCCCTCATTTTAGAGAATTTGATAGTACGTCCAACCGGCCTCACAATTACAGACCGCGTGTAACCACGCCAACACAGGACCCCCGCATCCGGCTTCTTCACCTGCGGGATCATCTGAGACCAGCCACCCGGACAGCTGATGAAACTGAGGAGTATTTCTGTAGTAAGAAAGCCCTTTTGTGTGGAAAAACGAATTCTAATTGGCGGGGCCTGGCTCCCCAGTAGGTGGGATTGGCTCCCAAGTGGGTGGGCCTGGGAGGGAGCCAGGCCCACCCAATTAGGGCATGGTTGCGCCCCTGCCCGTAGATTAGGGCCTAATTTATTTATTTCTATTGACCGATTTCCTTATATGAACTGTAACTCAGTAAAATCGTTGAATTCGTTGAATTTTTTTTAAATTCAGTTTACTTATCCTACTTTTACCACTACATGGACTATAAAACTTGGGATCTGGCTTAGTGCAGAATACTACCGTACCTGAGCTTGTCCAGTGTCCAGCAGTGGGTGGCCCCATTCTTCTGGTCCTGTACCTCCACAGCTACGATGGTCCTTGGGAACGGGCGGGTCGCTCTGTCCTTGGCTGCCTCAGGGGGCAGCAGGTCAGTGGGCAGGGGGGAGTACAGGGTGTCGGTCAGCAGCACAAACTGGAACTGGACCTGGGGGGGGGGGGGGGGGGGGGGCGAGGAGGGGCGGGGGGGGGGGGACAGAGGGACAGTTCAGACCTGGGTTCAGATTGTATTTGCGAACATGACCCCCCCCCCCCCGATCTAGCTCTCCAGTCAGACTCAATCAAACACTCAAAGCATTTGAAACAAAAAACTATATGAACCCCAAGTCTGGGACAGTTATGTTTCCGTAGGAGATGTGCTGAATTGTTCTCAAACCTTCTTCTTGAGTTCCACGCTGATGGCGTTAGCCTCCTTGAGGAAGATGGCGTTTCCCCACAGCAGGTCTCTGAGGGAGGTGAACTGGTAACAGCGCCACTTCCTGAAACCCCACAGGGCTAGCTCCGCCTCCCTCTCCGTCCACTGCACTGTGGAGCCCAGAGGGTACAACAAGATGACCCAAAACATCAACGTTCAACATCAACACAGGGAGATATACATTGTGTTTGTGTACAAAGGGATGCTATTTGAATGCAGAGCCTCGTGCAGGGCCACTGTCCTTAAACATGCACATTGATGGTAAGAGCTACACTTGTTGTATTCGGCGCATGTGACAAATAAAGTTTGATTTGATTTGACATACACTTAAAGTATGTGGACACCCCTTCAAATGAGTGGATTCGGCTATCTCAGCCACACCCATTGCTGCTGACAGGTGTATAAAATCAAACATATAGCCATGCAATCTCCATAGACAAATATTGGCAGTAGAATGGCACGTACTGAAGAGCTCAGTGACTTTCAACATGGCACCGTCATAGGATGCCACCTTTCCAATAAGTCAGTTCGTCAAATTACTGCCTCGCTAGAGCTGCCCCGGTCAACTGTAAGTGCTGTTATTGTGAAGTGGAAACGTCTAGGAGCAACAAAAGTGGTAGAACACACAAGCTCACAGAACGGGACAGCTGAGTGCTGAAGCACGTTGAAAATTGTCTGTCCTCTGTTGCAACACTCACTACCAAGTTCCAAACTGCCTCTGGAAGCAACGTCAGCACAAGAACTGTTCGTCGGGAGCTTCATGAAATGGGTTTCCATGGCCAAGCAGCCACACACAAGCCGAAGATCACCATGCACAATGCCAAGCATCGGCTGGATTGGTGTAAAGCTCGCCGCCATTGGACTCTGGAGCAGTGGAAATACATTCTCTGGGGTGATGAATACCTCTTCAACATCTGTCAGTCCAACGGACGTATCTGGGTTTGGCGGATGCCAGGAGAACACTACCTGTCCAAATGCATAGTGCCAACTGTAAAGTTTGGTGGAGGATGAATAATGGTCTGGGGCTGTTTTTCATGGTTCGGGCCCCTTAGTTCCAGTGAAGGGAAATCTTAATACTACAGCATTCAATGACATTTTAGAGGATTTTGTACTTACAACTTTGTGGCAACAGTTTGGGGAAGGCCCTTTCCTGTTTCAGCATGACAATTCTCCCATGCACAAAGTGAGGTCTATACAGAAATGGTTTGTCGAGATCAGTGTGGAAGAACTTGACTGGTTTGCACAGAGCCCTGACCTCAAGCCTATTGAAAACCTTTGGGATGAATTGGAACGTCGACTGCGAGCCAGGCCTAACCGCCCAACATCAGTGCCCGACCTCAGTAATACTCTTGTGGCTGAATGGAAGCAAGTCCCCACAGCAATGTTCCAACATCTAGTGGAAAGCCTTCCCAGAAGACTGGAGGCTGTTATAGCAGCAATGTTCCAACATCTAGTGGAAAGCCTTCCCAGAAGACTGGAGGCTGTTATAGCAGCAATGTTCCAACATCTAGTGGAAAGCCTTCCCAGAAGACTGGAGGCTGTTATAGCAGCAAAAAGGGGAACCAATGGAATGAGATGTTTGATGAGCAGCTGTACACATACTTTTGGCCATGTAGTGTAAGTTCTATTCAATATATAGGTTTTATATAGACCATTCCAGCTGTTATTTTGTTGGAATTATTAATCTTGTTTTGAACTGTTTGATACAATACAGTTAATTTCCAGTTCTGAAAATGTTAGATTTGCTCCATATTAATGCCCATGATTTTGGAATGAGATGTTCGACAGGCAGGTGTCCACATACTTTTGGCCGTGTAGTGTAAATAAAAGTCAGAAACCAGTGATGTACCTTCCTCCTCAGGCTCCTCCTCTTCCTCTCCTACTACCTCAGGGTAATATCGGTCTACTTGTTTCTGAAGGGCTTCCAGCTTGCTCTCATAATCCTGAGGAAATGGTCACATGATCAGGCTTTAACTAGAAAATAATTCAGACTTAATGTAATTCAGACTCAGACTCAATGTATTAACAAAATGGTAACATTTTAGTGATCTTGTCCATTTGTTAATATGTCTCACCATCCTCTGCTGTTCCAGCAGGTTGTGTGTCTCTTCTCTCTCTTTACGGTACTGGTCTTCCAGCTCCTGAAGCCTGTACACAACCATAGATGTCATCTCAACTCTCCCACAACCACAGACTCATCTCAACTCTCCCACAACCGTAGACGTCATCTCAACTCTCCCTTACTCACAACCACAGACTCATCTCAACTCTCACACACTCACCTCTGAATCCTCTCCTCTCTCTTACATTATTTACTCAACCTAGCCTCTCTTCTCCCTTGTCTCTCCTCCCCTTCTCCCCTCTCACCTCTGGTCCATCTCCTGCTTCATGTCGATGCCCTGTTTATCCAGCAGTTCTCTCTGTGCGAAGGCCCAGTCCACCGGCTCCACGGGGGTGTCGGCGCAGGGTGTCTTCTCCCGCTCCTGTCGCGCCTGCTCTGGGTGGTTGAACCGGAACACATGGCTCTTACCCAGAATAATACGGTTCCCTGGAGGACAGGTTGATCCAGGAAGCAGGGAGAGAGACGTTTCAAAAAGCATTCCAGTGACCGGTACAAATGTCCGGATAGACATTGAAGAATGTTACAAAAAGCAAAAGAGAAGCGGTAGAAATTGAGTAGGAAAGTGTAGAGGACATCTCCAGACCAGAGGATGAAAAGGAAGAGAGAGAGAAAGAGAGGGAAAGAGTGTGTGAGAGAGAGAGGGATAGAAAGAGAGGGAAAGAGTGAGAGAGAGAGGGAGAGAGAGAGAGGGAAAGAGGGAGAGAGAGAGGGAGAGAGAGAGAGAGAGAGAGAGAGAGAGAGAAAGAGAGGGAAAGAGTGAGAGAGAGGGAAGAGATGGAAAGAGAGAGAGGGAAAGAGAGGGAAAGAGTGAGAGAGAGGGAGAGCGAGAGAGAGAGAGAGAGAGAGAGGGAGAGGAGAGAGAGAGAGAGGGAGAGAGAGCGAGAGCGAGAGAGAGAGAGAGAGAGAGCGGGAGAGAGAGAGAGAGAGAGAGAGAGAGAGAGAGAGAGAGGGAGAGAGAGAGAAAGAGAGGGAAAGAGTGAGAGAGATAGTTGACCCACCTGATTTGAGGACTGTAGCCTCTGTGACCCTCTTCCCATTGACGTAGGTCTCAGCTCCCTCACAGGGCTCCAGGGTGACTGCTACTGGGGCAGAAAGGAGACAGACAGGGAGATAGACCTTCCGAGACACTACCTGCATCTTAATTATCCACCCTTTTCCATGAAGTGTGCGTTTGTGCATGGTCTCTTACACCAATCCTATCCTTGCTTTTAAATTCAAGTAAGATAGTGCCCTTTAAGGAAAATAATAGAGAATTGTGACGCATGGTACAGTATCCACACGAACAATAATAACACACCCAGCCTCTAATCAGTAAACCCAAAGCCCAGGCAGGGTCCAATATCTCACCTTCTCCAATGGGTCCCGTTGTAGAGGTAAATGTACAGTGTTCATCCTTGATGAAGTGACCACTGAGCACAATGTCCTGTCTGCTGCTGGCGTCCACACGACCGACCCTGTGGGAAAGAAAGGAATCAATATTAGGTTATTTGTATACAAAATGTGTGATATTCTACATAAAAAGATACATAACGTAGTATGTAAGCCATTGTGATGTCTCAGACGTTATTCCCATAACATCTCTCTTACTTGGTGTCGCCACCTTTGATGTAGTACAGCAGGCACTCTGACATCAGGGGGTCCTCGTTGAGGTTCACCAGGTGAGGAGTCTACAGCAGAGAGGGTTCATACGGGTTCATACGGGTTCATACGGGTTCATATAGATTCATATAGGTTCATATGGGTTCATATAGGTTCATATGGGTTCATATAGGTTCATACGGGTTCATATAGATTCATATAGATTCATATAGGTTCATATAGGTTCATATGGGTTCATATAGGTTCATACGGGTTCATACGGGTTCATACGGGTTCATATAGATTCATATAGATTCATATAGGTTCATATAGGTTCATATGGGTTCATACGGGTTCATACGGGTTCATATAGATTCATATAGATTCATATAGGTTCATATGGGTTCATATAGGTTCATATGGGTTCATATGTGTTCATTTAGGTTCATATGTGTTCATTTAGGTTCATATGGGACTTCATTTACCTGTTGTCTCATCTAATGTATCAAATGTGGTCATATCATTTGTTAAACCTAATTTCATTATTTTTTTTTACTATCTATACAAACTTGTACATCTGAACAACAACTTACAGACGTACACAAACTATTTTAGGGATTTTTTTATTTCACGCTCATGAAACATGTTGTGTTTATAATTATTATGTTCAGTATGAGCCTCGACTGTCTTGGTGTGTTTGGACTATGATAGATCCTTACTGATGTGGACACCAAGGAACTTGAAACTCTCGACCCGCTCCGCTACAGCCCCATTAATGTTAATGGGGTCCTGTTCAGCCTGCCTTTTCCTGTAGTCCACGATCAGCTCCTTTGTCTTGCTCACATTGAGGGAGAGGTTGTTGTCCTGGAAACCACACCGCCATTTCTCTGACCTCCTCCCTATAGGCTGTCACATCATTGTCACTGTTGTGTCATCAGCAAACTTAATGATGTTGTTGGAGTCTTGTTAGACCACGCGGTCATGGGTGAACAGGGAGTACAGGAGGGGACTAAGTACACACCCCTGAGGGGCCCCAGTGTTGAGGATCAGCATGGCAGATGTGTTGTTGCCTACCCTTACCACCTGGGGGTTAGGGTTAGGAAGGAAGTCAGGAAGTCCAGGATCCAGTTGCAGAGGGAGGTGTTTAGTCTCAGAGTCCTTAGCTTAGTGATGAGCTTCGATGGCAGGGTACTATGGTGTTGAACGTTGAGCTGTAGTCAATGAACAGCATTCTCACATACGTGTTCCTTTTGTCCAGGTGGGAAAGGGCAATGTGGAGTGCGATTAAGATTGCGTCATCTGTGGATCTGTTGGGGCGGTATGCAAATTGGAGTGGGTATCCGGGAGGATCCTGTTTATGTGAGCCATGACCAGCCTTTTAAAGCACTTCATGGCTACCGACGTGAGTGCCACGATGCAGTAATCATTTAGGCAGATTATCTTCGCTTTCTTGGGCACAGGGACCATGGTGGTCTGCTTGAAACATGTAGGTATTACAGACTCAGTCAGGGAGAGGTTGAAAATGTCAGTGAAGACACTTGACAGTTGGTCCGCGCATGCTCTGAGTACACGTCCTGGTAATCCGTCTGGCCTCGCGGCTTTGTGAATGTTGACCTGTTCAAAGGTCTTGCCCACATCGGCTACCGAGAGCGTTATCACACAGTCATCCAGAACAGCTGGTGCTCTCGTGCATGCTTCAGTGTTGCTTCCCTCGAAGCGAGCATAAAAGGCATTTAGCTCGTCGTGGGTGATGTTGGCTTTCGTCGACTGGTTGAGCACTGGTACACACTACCAAGAAGGTGCAATTTGTCAAATGTAGCGCTACCGGAGTTACACAGTAATAGTGTCACTGCTATTAGCTTCACGACTGACATTTGGACCAGCGATATCAGCCCCATGAGCATGCTGAGTCTGACAGCACAGTGGGTCGTCGAGGATTTCGTACTGAGGAAAGTCGTATTGCATGCTCATGAATATGCTGGTTGTCATACCGCTGCTGCTATTTCAATGGCATTTGAGAACATGTTTGAAACTTGGAAACATGAACACAAACAACTGACACGGGAAATAAGCTCATCAACTGAGCCTGCAGCAGATGTGATACCCTCTGTCATGTCATTGAAAGGCCTGCTCAACAAAACTGTCGACATCAGGCTGTGAACAAGCGATTAGGTGGCATTCTCTCTTTACAGTGTCGCCACCATGCCCAATGCTATGTACAAGGACTGCTACTTCGATGCAGACAAGAAACAGGGTTTACGTGAAATGTTACATACACAGCTGGACAAGATGGAAACGGACACAGTGACAGTGCGCACCGAGGAAGAGAGGCCACGGACAGACTGAGCTGGAAATTCACTGCTTGACATGTATGATGAAATTCTAGTTGAGAATGAAATGACTGAACAAATGACCAATGAAACAGCACAGCAAGTAAGTCAAAGAAATAGGTTTGGATTATGTTTTACTGACTCCCAAACACGGCCGGATGTGATACAGCCTGGATTCGAACAAGAGACTGTAGTGATGCCTCTTGCACTGAGATGCAGTGCCTTAGACCGCTGTGTCCATGTGTGTGTGTTAACTATTTAACTGTACTATAATGCTTAAAAGGCCGTACATTTTTCTATATTGGTTACCGGGAATCGGTATAGTTTTTTTGGGCAAAGAAAATATCGGAATCGGCCAAAAATGTCATATCACTATATCACAGCATATCACAGCATATCACAGCATATCACAGTTTAGCACAGCATATCACAGCATATCACAACATATCACAGCATATCAAAGTTTAGAATAGCATATCACAGCATATCACAGCCTATCACAGCATATCACAGTTTAGCACAGCATATCACAGCATATCATAGCAAATCACAGTTTAGCAGAGCATATCACAGCATATCACAGCATATCACCGTTTAGCACAGCATATCACAGCATATCTCCATTTAGCACAGCATATCACAGCATATCACAGCATATCACAGCATATCACAGTTTAGCACAGCATATCACAGCATATCACTGTTTAGCACAGCATATCACAGCATATCGCCATTTAGCACAGCATATCACAGCATATCACAGCATATCACAGCATATCACAGCATATCGCCATTTAGCACAGCATATCACAGTTTATCACAGCATATCACAGCATATCACAGTTTAGCACAGCATATCACAGCATATCACCATTTAGCACAGCATATCACAGCTTTACACCATCACTAATTACACTCAGCACATTTAACTCCCTCCCCTTAAGTATTTCAATCGCTGCGCTAGAAAGATTCCACGGTCATGTGTTATCAAGAAACCTGCCTTATTGCGGGACATGACTCCGATGTTGATCTAGGGTCAGAGGCATTCAAATTTGTTTTGGCAATATATCTTTATTACAAACTTCAAATATACAATTACAGCATTGTTAGAGGCATTCAATTTAACCCCCTAGAGTCGACTGATGCACCGGTGCGTCAATCTAAGTTACTTTTTTTTTGTTCATTTGAATGGTTTGACCTGCAAAAACTGTTTTCCATTTTGTTCTACACGTATCACGGGACTCGTCTGAAGGTAACCGTTACTGGTTTAAAAAAAAAAAGGAAGTATGAAGGTAGTTTTGTGCCTACCCCCCAAAAAAGGGGTTAAATATGTGTAAAAAATATATATTTTTTAATATTTGCAAGATTTAGGACAAACACTTCAAAACATTTTTTCTTCTTATTTATGTTTTTTTAATTTATATTTTTAACTGTCCTTTTCACCGTTTATGAACGTGTTATTCAATGCATTTCTAAGGGTTATTTTATCAAATCATTTTTTAAAGTATTTTATGATACATAAAGAGGTCCTAAAATTCTGAATTTGCTAAATGGTCTATAGTATGACCATCTTAAAACAATTCCATATGTCAGCTTTAGAATGAACTGAATAAAAACGCACTCAAGTATAGATCTGGTGCCTGTAGAGAAGCACAGAGGATGAGTCCCAAATTGAACCCAAATGGAACCTTATTCTATATATAATGCACTATGTAGGGATTAGGGTGCCATTGTGGACAGACCCCAGAGGCTCCCTCTTTAGGTAGGAGATGAGGAGGAGTTTAAAGAAATGCAAAATAGCCAGACACCCATGGGATTTACAGCCTCTGTGTGACTCATTTATACCCATCAAAACAACAGCTGTGGCGAACTAGGAAACACAAATGCTATAAATCTTCATAAATATACCGAATGTGTTTGCTTCTCTGTGTTTACATCACTCTGCTGCTTGAAGCTTGAAGCAGAGTGTATACTAACGACTTTGTTTGCTTGGAATAATGAAGTAGATTAAAGGAGAAGAAGTCTAAATTAATCAAAATCCTTAACTTAATGAAAAAGGAAACGGTTGTTTGATCTCCTCCCCTGCTGTAAAGCTGTACATAACAGTCAGTAAAGCTAGAGAGACTTATGTATACAGGCTGAGATGGGAGATGGAGGGCATATCAGGGAAAGGCACACCCTATCCCAATTCTCTTGGCCTTAGCCCTTCAATGTATGCAGATCTGAAAACGTCTGGATAGGTATAAAGTATACACATTTCCAACGTTTTAATATGGGCTGTGTTGATACATGCTCTCTTTAATCAAACGGAACGAGGAATCAAGAGAGTTGAAGCAGAAGGATATGTAAAGGTCACAGTCTAGTGAAACACTCAGAGGAGAGTAAGAGTAGGAGTCTCCAGACAGAGCAGAGCATCCAGTATGGGAGATTGGACACTTCAGAGGGACCAACCTCATTGGGTGAGAACAGCCCTACTGTGTCAATGAACACAGCCTCGGGCTTTCTGCTCTGCTCTGATGACGAGGGCTTGGAAGTAAATAAACATTAATAACGCATCAAAATAAAACATATTCTATTCAAGTCTATTTTAACTTGCTCAACCACTGAAAATATCGAGGATATCCAAGTCCATAGAGTTAAATAAATCCTAGAGGGAGTACTTCCTATCTTTTCCATTGAACACTTCTGTGACAGCATGTGAGGCGCCATAGAAGGCTCATTCAAGAACATATAGTGCATTCGGGAAAGTATTCAGACCCTTTCACTTTTACCACATTCGGTTACGTTACAGCCTTATTAAAAAAATGATTTAAAAAATCAAAATCAATGTACACACAATACCCCATAATGCCAAATCGAAACAGTTATTTTTTACATTTTTGCAAATGTATTCAAAATAAAAAACAGAAATACATTATTTACATAAGTATTCAGACTCTTTGCTATGAGACTTGAAATTGAGCTCAGGTGCATCCTGTTTCCATTGATCATCCTTGAGATGTTTCTACAACTTGATTGGAATCCACCTGTGGTAAATTCAATTGAATGGACATGATTTGGAAAGGCACACTCCTGTCTATATAAGGTCCTACAGCTTACAGTGCATGTCAGAGCAAAAACCAAGCCATGAGGTTGGAGGAATTGCCCGTAGAGCTCCAAGATGGGACTGTGATGAGGTACAGATCTGGGGAAGGGCACCAAAACATTTCTGCAGCATTGAAGGTCTCCAAGAACACAGTGGCCTCCATCATTCTTAAATGGAAGAAGTTTGGAAGCACCAAGACTCCTAGAGCTGGCCGCCCGGCCAAACTGAGCAATCAGGGGAGAAGGGCCACCTCAGGGAGGTGACCAAGAACCCGATGGTCACTCTGACAGTGCTCCAGAGTTCCTCTGTGGAGATGGGAGAACCTTCCAGAAGGACAACCATCTCTGCAGCACTCCACCAATCAGGCCTTTATGGTAGAGTGGCCAGACGGAAGCCACTCCTCAGTAAAAGGCACATGACAGCCTGCTTGGAGCTTGCCAAAAGGCACCTAAAGACTCTCAGACCATGAGAAACAAGATTCCCTGGTCTGATGAAACCAAGATTGAGCACTTTGGCCTGAATGCCAAGCGTCACGTCTGGAGGAAACCGGGCACCATCCCTACGGTGAAGCATGGTGATGGCAGCATCATGTTGTGGGGATGTTTTTCAGCAGCAAGGACTAGGAGACTAGTCAGGATTGAGAGAAAGCTGAACGGAGCAAAGTACAGAGAGATCCTTGATGAAAACCTGCTCCAGAGCGCTCAGGACCTCAGATTGGGGCGAAGGTTCACCTTCCGAAAGGAGAACGACCCTAAGCACACAGCCAAGACAATGAAGGAGTGACTTCAGGACTGGTCTCTGAATGTCCTTGAGTGGCCCAGTCAGAGCCCAGACTTGAACCCGATCGAACATCTCTGGAGAGACCTGAAAATAGCTGTGTATCAACGCCCCCCCCATCCAACCTGACAGATCTGCAGAGAAGAATGGGAGAAACTTCTCAAATACAGGTGTGCCCAGCTTGTAGCGTCATACCCAAGAAGACTCAAGGCTGTAATCACTGCCAAAGGTGCTTCAACAAAGCACTGAGTAAAGGGTCTTAATACTTATGTAAATGTTATTTTTTATACATTTGCTAAAATTTCTAAAAAACAGTTTTTGCTTTGTCATTTTGGGGTATTGTGTGTAGATTGATGAGGAAAAACAATGATTTAATCAATTTTAGAATAAGGCTGTAACGTAACAAAATGTGGAAAAAGTCAAGGGGTCCGAATACTTTCTGAATGCACTGTAGGTAGTGCAAAGTATCATTAACCGAACCCTAACCTAACCCTGACCTAACCCTAATCTAACCCTAACCTAACCTAACCCTGACCTAACCCTAACCCTGACCTAACCCTGACCTAACCCTAACCTAACCCTAACCCTGACCTAACCTAACCCTAACCTAATCCTAACCTAATCCTAACCTAACCCTGACCTAACCCTAATCTAACCCTGATCTAACCCTGACCTAACCCTAACCTAACCCTGACCTAAACCTAACCCTGACCTAACCCTAACCTAACCCTAACCCTGACCTAACCCTAACCTAACCCTAACCCTAATCTAACCCTAACCTAACCCTGACCTAACCCTGACCTAACCCTGACCTAACCCTAATCTAACCCTAACCCTGATCTAAACCTAACCTAACCCTAACCCTGATCTAACCCTAATCTAACCCTAACCCTGACCTAACCCTAACCTAACCCTAACCCTAATCTAACCCTAACCTAACCCTAACCTAACCCTGACCTAACCCTAA
Organism: Salmo trutta; assembly: GCF_901001165.1. Taxonomy (NCBI): domain Eukaryota; kingdom Metazoa; phylum Chordata; class Actinopteri; order Salmoniformes; family Salmonidae; genus Salmo; species Salmo trutta. The sequence continues at coordinate 3,987,395 of NC_042973.1, forward strand.
TCTAACCCTAACCTAACCCTAACCTAACCCTAACCTAACCCTGACCTAACCCTGACCTAATCCTAACCTAACCTGAATAGCTGACCTGTTAAATGATGTCTGTTAATGTGTTGATGTCTTACCTTCTTGGGGGAGAACACTCCCACGGTCCCTCCGTCTTCCCTCATAGCCACGCCCATCTCAGCCAGCAGGGCCTCTCTGTGGAAGAGAACAGACAGTTGTACAACGGCCCAGGGTTGGGGTCAATTCAGGAAGTGATTTGAATTTAAAATGTAAAAATGTTTTTTTTAATTTTTTTAATAAGACTGTAAGCCTTTTTGGCTTATTTAAGAGTCAATAAAAAATAAAATACCTTTTTTCAATTATTGAACTTGTATTTCATTTTACTTCCTGAATTAACTGAATTTAATTCGAATTGACCCCAACCCTGCAGCGGTCTTCTATTCTTCCATGTTCCTTGGATCCGGAGACTGTATGAGCTTTACCTTATAATCTATACTGTAATACTGTGTGGGCCTTTCCTTATAATCTATACTATAAGACTGTATTGGCCTTTCCTTATAATCTATACTGTAAAACTGTATTGGCCTTTCCTTATAATCTATACTGTAAGACTGTATTGGCCTTTCCTTATAATCTATACTGTAAGACTGTATTGGCCTTTCCTTATAATCTATACTATAAGACTGTATTGGCCTTTCCTTATAATCTATACTATAAGACTGTATTGGCCTTTCCTTATAATCTATACAGTGAGACTGTATTGGCCTTTCCTTATAATCTATACTATAAGACTGTATTGGCCTTTCCTTATAATCTATACTGTGAGACTGTATTGGCCTTTCCTTATAATCTATACTATAAGACTGTATTGGCCTTTCCTTATAATCTATACTGTGAGACTGTATTGGCCTTTCCTTATAATCTATACTGTGAGACTGTATTGGCCTTTCCTTATAATCTATACTATAAGACTGTATTGGCCTTTCCTTATAATCTATACTATAAGACTGTATTGGCCTTTCCTTATAATGTATACTATAAGAATGTATTGGCCTTTCCTTATAATCTATACTGTGAGACTGTATTGGCCTTTCCTTATAATCTATACTATAAGACTGTATTGGCCTTTCCTTATAATCTATACTGTAAGACTGTATTGGCCTTTCCTTATAATGTATACTATAAGAATGTATTGGCCTTTCCTTATAATCTATACTGTGAGACTGTATTGGCCTTTCCTTATAATCTATACTGTAAGACTGTATTGGCCTTTCCTTATAATCTATACTGTGAGACTGTATTGGCCTTTCCTTATAATCTATACTATAAGACTGTATTGGCCTTTCCTTATAATCTATACTGTGAGACTGTATTGGCCTTTCCTTATAATCTATACTGTGAGACTGTATTGGCCTTTCCTTATAATGTATACTATAAGAATGTATTGGCCTTTCCTTATAATCTATACTGTGAGACTGTATTGGCCTTTCCTTATAATCTATACTGTGAGACTGTATTGGCCTTTCCTTATAATCTATACTATAAGACTGTATTGGCCTTTCCTTATAATCTATACTGTGAGACTGTATTGGCCTTTCCTTATAATCTATACTGTGAGACTGTATTGGCCTTTCCTTATAATCTATACTGTGAGACTGTATTGGCCTTTCCTTATAATCTATACTATAAGACTGTATTGGCCTTTCCTTATAATCTATACTATAAGACTGTATTGGCCTTTCCTTATAATCTATACTATAAGACTGTATTGGCCTTTCCTTATAATCTATACTATAAGACTGTATTGGCCTTTCCTTATAATCTATACTATAAGACTGTATTGGCCTTTCCTTATAATCTATACTATAAGACTGTATTGGCCTTTCCTTATAATCTATACTATAAGACTGTATTGGCCTTTCCTTATAATCTATACTGTGAGACTGTATTGGCCTTTCCTTATAATCTATACTGTGAGTAGAGATGTGGAAGTTGTAGTAACTCACCTTTCCATTCTGATGGCTTCTGTTCTGCGAAGTTTCTCTTCCCAGGTTTCATTGAGCTCAGCAATGATCTTCTCCGTTTCCTGATGAAATCCCCCCGAAAATATGACAAAAAAGTTGTGAACCCTCCAGTGTTCAATATGTGAAACAGAGGGTATTATGTCTGACTGTAATAAATTACTTAATCGATAAATGTATGAATTAACAGTGTCCCACTGTAGCTCAGTTGGTAGAGCATGGCGCTTGCAACGCCAAGGTTGTGGGTTCGATTCCCACGAGGGGCCAGTAATTTAAAAATGTAATAAAATGTATGCACTCTACTGTAAGTTGCTCTGGATAAGAGCGTCTGCTAAATGACAAAAATGTGTAAATGTAAATTTGTCAATCAAGTGATCAGTTCACCTTGAGTCTCTCGATGGCCTCCTCGCTTCCGGGGCTGAACATGATGCGGTCGTGGAGACTGGCGATGGATCCGGCTCGACTGGACAGGGCGGACAGAGAGGGGGAGGGGCTCATCCCCGTCATGGCATTGGTCACTGTGGAGAGATCATCCTTTTGATTGACAGCTTGGCGATTATTGTTATTGTTCTTGAAATCGGATAGGTCTGTCAGGGGAAGGGGGCGGGACAGAGGAAACAGGGGGTGGTGGTGGGTGGGTGGGGGGTAGGAAGTGGGGAATAGCGCAGGGACAGGGAGGTAAGAGAGACGGAGAGAAGCGGACAGAAAAGGACGAGAGGAGAAGGAAAAATAGAGAAGAAGAGAGAAGAAGAAGACATGAAACTAATCTGAAACACAAAGAGAACATTTAACTGCGAGTAAGAAACACACAAGGAAAAGAAGACAAGAGCAGCACTGTGTGCAGAAAGCCATACAAAAAGAAGAAGAGCGTAAAAGATACGGCAGCATGGGCATACAAGCGCAACTGGAGGCGCTAATCATGAAAGAAAACGATCTACCATCAAGCCAAATCCAAAGTATGTCGTCAAGCTTCAAGCAAAGCGTTTATCAGTCAGTAAGGCCATTCAGAATCGTCCTCAATTCAACACTGTCATCCATCATTATCAGTCAGTAAGGCCATTCAGAATCATCCTCAATTCAACACTGTCATCCATCATTATCAGTCAGTAAGGCCATTCAGAATCATCCTCAATTCAACACTGTCATCCATCATTATCAGTCAGTAAGGCCATTCAGAATCATCCTCAATTCAACACTGTCATCCATCATTATCAGTCAGTAAGGACATTCAGAATCGTCCTCAATTCAACACTGTCATCCATCATTATCAGTCAGTAAGGCCATTCAGAATCATCCTCAACTCAACACTGTCATCCATCATTATCAGTCAGTAAGGCCATTCAGAATCATCCTCAATTCAACACTGTCATCCATCATTATCAGTCAGTAAGGACATTCAGAATCGTCCTCAATTCAACACTGTCATCCATCATTATCAGTCAGTAAGGCCATTCAGAATCATCCTCAACTCAACACTGTCATCCATCATTATCAGTCAGTAAGGCCATTCAGAATCATCCTCAATTCAACACTGTCATCCATCATTATCAGTCAGTAAGGCCATTCAGAATCATCCTCAATTCAACACTGTCATCCGTCATTATCAGTCAGTAAGGCCATTCCGAATCATCCTCAACTCAACACCGATGTTCCTTCCTGAAGGCTCCGAGGTTAGTTCCCTGTCACATGGTACAACATGCTTTGACTCTATTCAATCCACAGACCAATAGCAAACACTCTGAAAGGAAATATGATTGTTAGTTTGCATAGTGCGCACATGTTAGCAGAAAGTACTATTCAGTCTATATCAAACTACCCATGAAGGAAATATGGTATGCATCAAACAGGCATTTCCTGTGTATTAACCAATCTGCTTCCAGGATCCAAACTACCCATGAAGGAAATATGATATGCATCAAACAGGCATTTCCTGTGTATTAACCAATCTGCTTCCAGGATCCAAACTACCCATGAAGGAAATATGATATGCATCAAACAGGCATTTCCTGTGTATTAACCAATCTGCATCCAGGATCCAAACTACCCGTTTTTGTTTTATTTTTATAAATCTAATGATGAAATACCACGAGAAGAACACACACAATACCATCTACTTTACTAGAGAGGTTTCCTTCCTCATATCAAACTCTCCATCAATGAAATCTAATGATGAAATACCATGGGAAGAACCATAGTAGACCAGCTAGACTGGAGTGCTGTGGGTGCACCTAGACACTGCTACTTTGGATATCAAATGACGTCTAAAAGCCAGTGAGGATCACTAACTGCCCTGACAGCTACTGTAAAAAAAAAAAAAAAAAAAAAAACAATCGTTAGTAAATCCATCACTGGATAACGGAAATACAAACGGAGCTAACTTCCTGGTCTCTATCCACAGTACTATACTGATAGGGATGTAGCTAACTTCCTGGTCTCTCCACAGTACTATACTGATAGGGATGTAGCTAACTTCCTGGTCTCTATCCACAGTACTATACTGATAGGGATGTAGCTAACTTCCTGGTCTCTCCACAGTACTATACTGATAGGGATGTAGCTAACTTCCTGGTCTCTCCACAGTACTATACTGATAGGGATGTAGCTAACTTCCTGGTCTCTCCACAGTACTATACTGATAGGGATGTAGCTAACTTCCTGGTCTCTCCACAGTACTATACTGATAGGGATGTAGCTAACTTCCTGGTCTCTCCACAGTACTATACTGATAGGGATGTAGCTAACTTCCTGGTCTCTCCACAGTACTATACTGATAGGGATGTAGCTAACTTCCTGGTCTCTATCCACAGTACTATACTGATAGGGATGTAGCTAACTTCCTGGTCTCTATCCACAGTACTATACTGATAGGGATGTAGCTAACTTCCTGGTCTCTCCACAGTACTATACTGATAGGGATGTAGCTAACTTCCTGGTCTCTCCACAGTACTATACTGATAGGGATGTAGCTAACTTCCTGGTCTCTCCACAGTACTATACTGATAGGGATGTAGCTAACTTCCTGGTCTCTCCACAGTACTATACTGATAGGGATGTAGCTAACTTCCTGGTCTCTATCCACAGTACTATACTTCAGAGAGAGGGGATGTGGTTTCCTTCCTGGTCTCTCCACAGTGCTATACTTCAGAGAGAGAGGGGATGTGGTTTCCTTCCTGGTCTCTATCCACAGTACTATACTTCAGAGAGAGGGGATGTGGATTCCTTCCTGGTCTCTATCCACAGTACTATACTTCAGAGAGAGGGGATGTGGTTTCCTTCCTGGTCTCTATCCACAGTACTATACTGATAGGGATGTAGCTAACTTCCTGGTCTCTCCACAGTACTATACTGATAGGGATGTAGCTAACTTCCTGGTCTCTCCACAGTACTATACTGATAGGGATGTAGCTAACTTCCTGGTCTCTCCACAGTACTATACTGATAGGGATGTAGCTAACTTCCTGGTCTCTCCACAGTACTATACTGATAGGGATGTAGCTAACTTCCTGGTCTCTATCCACAGTACTATACTGATAGGGATGTAGCTAACTTCCTGGTCTCTATCCACAGTACTATACTGATAGGGATGTAGCTAACTTCCTGGTCTCTCCACAGTACTATACTGATAGGGATGTAGCTAACTTCCTGGTCTCTCCACAGTACTATACTGATAGGGATGTAGCTAACTTCCTGGTCTCTCCACAGTACTATACTGATAGGGATGTAGCTAACTTCCTGGTCTCTCCACAGTACTATACTGATAGGGATGTAGCTAACTTCCTGGTCTCTATCCACAGTACTATACTTCAGAGAGAGGGGATGTGGTTTCCTTCCTGGTCTCTCCACAGTGCTATACTTCAGAGAGAGAGGGGATGTGGTTTCCTTCCTGGTCTCTATCCACAGTACTATACTTCAGAGAGAGGGGATGTGGATTCCTTCCTGGTCTCTATCCACAGTACTATACTTCAGAGAGAGGGGATGTGGTTTCCTTCCTGGTCTCTATCCACAGTACTATACTTCAGAGAGAGAGGATGTGGTTTCCTTCCTGGTCTCTCTCCACAGTACTATACTTCAGAGAGAGGATGTGGTTTCCTTCCTGGTCTCTATCCACAGTACTATACTTCAGAGAGGGGATGTGGTTTCCTTCCTGGTCTCTATCCACAGTACTATACTTCAGAGAGAGGGGATGTGGTTTCCTTCCTGGTCTCTATCCACAGTACTATACTTCAGAGAGAGGGGATGTGGATTCCTTCCTGGTCTCTATCCACAGTACTATACTTCAGAGAGAGGATGTGGTTTCCTTCCTGGTCTCTATCCACAGTACTATACTTCAGAGAGAGGGGATGTGGTTTCCTTCCTGGTCTCTATCCACAGTACTATACTTCAGAGAGGGGATGTGGATTCCTTCCTGGTCTCTATCCACAGTACTATACTTCAGAGAGAGGGGATGTGGTTTCCTTCCTGGTCTCTATCCACAGTACTATACTTCAGAGAGAGGGGATGTGGTTTCCTTCCTGGTCTCTATCCACAGTACTATACTTCAGAGAGGGGATGTGGTTTCCTTCCTGGTCTATCCACAGTACTATACTTCAGAGAGAGGATGTGGTTTCCTTCCTGGTCTCTCCACAGTACTATACTTCAGAGAGAGGATGTGGTTTCCTTCCTGGTCTCTATCCACAGTACTATACTTCAGAGAGAGGGGATGTGGTTTCCTTCCTGGTCTCTATCCACAGTACTATACTTCAGAGAGGGGGATGTGGTTTCCTTCCTGGTCTCTATCCACAGTACTATACTTCAGAGAGGGGATGTGGTTTCCTTCCTGGTCTCTCCACAGTACTATACTTCAGAGAGAGAGGGGATGTGGTTTCCTTCCTGGTCTCTATCCACAGTACTATACTTCAGAGAGGGGATGTGGATTCCTTCCTGGTCTCTATCCACAGTACTATACTTCAGAGAGAGGGGATGTGGATTCCTTCCTGGTCTCTATCCACAGTACTATACTTCAGAGAGGGGATGTGGTTTCCTTCCTGGTCTCTATCCACAGTACTATACTTCAGAGAGGGGATGTGGATTCCTTCCTGGTCTATCCACAGTACTATACTTCAGAGAGGGGATGTGGATTCCTTCCTGGTCTCTATCCACAGTACTATACTTCAGAGAGAGGGGATGTGGATTCCTTCCTGGTCTCTATCCACAGTACTATACTTCAGAGAGGGGATGTGGTTTCCTTCCTGGTCTCTTTCCACAGTACTATACTTCAGAGAGAGGGGATGTAGCTAACTTCCTGGTCTATCCACAGTACTATAATTCAGGTCTCATTGATAAGCATTTAGAACATGGGATGTCCCAAGTGACACCCTATTCCCTATATAGTGCACTACATTTGACCAGGACCCATAGGGCTTTGGACAAAGAGTGTAGGGAATACGACGCCACTTGGGACGTACCCGTGGACTGTATAAGATGAGGAAATTCCTCGTCAATCAAGATTTTACTAATAGATTCATCACACTGAAATATAGGTGATTTTTTATCTCAGAATATGTCTCAAATATCTATTTTACAGACTATGAATTTATCACAGTTCACAATATAGTGAAAGGTATATGTAACCTTCTATGGAATACAATGAGTCTCAGCACTGCAGGTAGGTAGGTGTTGCTATACCAACACACAGACCAGAATCACCAGTCAGGGTCCTTCCTGTTGCCACTGTCAGTCAAGATGACACATGTAACACTTTTGATTCCCTAAAGTTGGTGGCCATCTGTTTTGGTAATACTGGTATGAAACACAGTAGCAAAAACACCAATTTCCTGTGATTAAAAAGGACAGCTGGGCGCGGTTGCATAAAATATATTAAGTGTTTACCTTAAGGAATCATTTCCTGTTAGCTCAGGGAATTGTTTAAGGGTGTCGTATAGTGCCGCTGTAAAAATATTTCCTTAAAACGCCGTAAGTCGCCTTCCTGAACTCTGGAGACCAGCGATAAAGCTATATGAGCCCAGTCCACAAGAGCATCTCTACAGCACCAGACAGGAACAGCACCTACTGTCCAAGCCCAGAAATACATCTAATATCTCTTGGGTATTATCTAGCAGATAGCCTACTGACAACCAGGCTGACATCTACAGCAAGTCTGCCTGAAGGCCACATGTACTTGTTGATCTGATACATACATGTGTACATGATTGATCGTGATCAATATAGTCCTTGGCATTTTGAATAACCTTTGATTATCTCACTGATTAGTCATTAATAAATTATTTAATAATCAACTATTAATACATTACTCTGGTGCTGCAGAGAGTACAGCTATTATTAACACATTACTCTGGTGCTGCAGAGAGTACAGCTATTAATAACACAATACTCTGGTGCTGCAGAGAGTACAGCTCTAAACACATTACTCTGGTGCTGCTAAAGGTGTAATGGAGCGAAGCGCACAGAGGACAGCCATGAACACAGCAGAGAGCCAAATTAAGAAACATTAACACACATTTCAAACCATCAACGTCTGTGCAGGGAGGCCCCTTGTACGCTGAGAGAGATAAAAACAGAAAACAGAAAGACAGGAGGAGGAGGAAGAGGAGGAGGAGGAGAGAGAGTGAGAGACAGGTGAACAACACTGTGAGAGATTCCATCAGTCACTCAGTGTAAGATGAGCATAGCTTACTGGTGTTGCTTTAAAGGCCCCTAGTCTGTCACTCAGACCTCCATCTGAGAATCAATCTACTCAAATGTACAGTTAATTATCCGAATGCATATTTGCAGTTTCCTTCTACTCCAGTCGGTAGTCTGTAGGCTACATAAGGAGCCCACTATAAATATTTTCCACTGTACTACGGCTGGCTGACTGAGGTTCTGAAAACATACTGCTGCGGGTCACCTTTTCTGAACTCCGGACACGGAGCAAGTCTGCCTAATGCCACATGTACTTGTTGATTTGGTGAATACATGTGTACATGATTGGTCGTGATCAATATTTTCCTGGGCAATAAGAAATACTATTTGATTATCTCACTGATTAGTCATTAATCTGGTGCAGCAGAGAGTACAGCTATAAGAACTTGCTGTCGATGCTAAGCAGCACGGAGCGAAGAGTAGAGAGGACAGACAAAGAAACAGCCTAAAGCGAGAGAAACCATAGAGAGAGAGAAACAGTAGAGAGAAACAGTAGAGAAATACAGTAGAGATATATAGAAACAGTAGAGAGATATAGAAACAGTAGAGAGATGTAGAAACAGTAGAGAGATAGAAACAGTAGAGAGATGTAGAAACAGTAGAGAGATATAGAAAGAGTAGAGAGATATAGAAACAGTAGAGAGATATAGAAACAGTAGAGAGATAGAAACAGTAGAGAGATATAGAAACAGTAGAGAGATATAGAAACAGTAGAGAGATACAGTAGAGAGATATAGAAACAGTAGAGATATATAGAAACAGTAGAGAGATATAGAAACAGTAGAGAGATACAGTAGAGAGATATAGAAACAGTAGAGAGATAGAAACAGTAGAGAGATATAGAAACAGTAGAGAGATATAGAAACAGTAGAGATATAGAAACAGTAGAGAGATACAGTAGAGAGATATAGAAACAGTAGAGAGATATAGAAACAGTAGAGAGATATAGAAACAGTAGAGAGATAGAAACAGTAGAGAGATATAGAAACAGTAGAGAGATATAGAAACAGTAGAGATATAGAAACAGTAGAGAGATATAGAAACAGTAGAGAGATAGAAACAGTAGAGAGATATAGAAACAGTAGAGAGATATAGAAACCGTAGAGAGATGTAGAAACAGTAGAGAGATATAGAAACAGTAGAGAGATATAGAAACAGTAGAGAGATATAGAAACAGTAGAGAGATATAGAAACAGTAGAGAGATATAGAAACAGTAGAGAGAAATAGAAACAGTAGAGAGATAGAAACAGTAGAGAGATATAGTAACAGTAGAGAGAAAAACAGTAGAGATATATAGAAACAGTAGAGAGATATAGAAACAGTAGAGAGATATAGAAACAGTAGAGAGATACAGTAGAGAGATATAGAAACAGTAGAGAGATATAGAAACAGTAGAGAGATAGAAACAGTAGAGAGATATAGAAACAGTAGAGAGAAATAGAAACAGTAGAGAGATAGAAACAGTAGAGAGATATAGTAACAGTAGAGAGAAAAACAGTAGAGATATATAGAAACAGTAGAGAGATATAGAAACAGTAGAGAGATATAGAAACAGTAGAGAGATATAGAAACAGTAGAGAGATGTAGAAACAGTAGAGATATAGAAACAGTAGAGATATAGAAACAGTAGAGAGATATAGAAACAGTAGAGAGAAAAACAGTAGAGAGATATAGAAACAGTAGAGAGATATAGAAACAGTAGAGAGAAAAACAGTAGAGAGATGTAGAAACAGTAGAGATATATAGAAACAGTAGAGAGAAAAACAGTAGAGATATAGAAACAGAAGAGAGATACAGTAGAGAGATATAGAAACAGTAGAGATATATAGAAACAGTAGAGAGATACAGAAACAGTAGAGAGATATAGAAACAGTAGAGAGATATAGAAACAGTAGAGAGATACAGTAGAGAGATATAGAAACAGTAGAGAGATATAGAAACAGTAGAGATATATAAAAACAGTAGAGAGATACAGTAGAGAGATATAGAAACAGTAGAGATATAGAAACAGTAGAGAGATATAGAACAAGTAGAGAAATATAGAAACACACATTTCAAACCAGCAACGTCAGTGCCAAGCGCTGGCCCCTTGTACGCTGGGAGAGAAAGAGAGAGAGAGAGACAGAGAGACAGACAAAGGAGAACACAGTTAACGATAGGAGAACCCAGTTAGAGACAGGAGAACACAGTGAGAGACAGAGAACACAGTGAGAGACAGGAAAACAAAGTGAGAGACAGGAGAACACAGTGAGAGACAGAGAACACAGTGAGAGACAGGAGAACAAAGTGAGAGACAGGAGAACCCAGTTAGAGACAGGAGAACACAGTGAGAGACAGAGAACACAGTGAGAGACAGGAGAACACAGTGAGAGACAGAGAACACAGTGAGAGACAGGAGAACACAGTGAGAGACAGGAGAACAGAGTGAGAGACAGGAGAACAGAGTGAGAGACAGGAGAACAGAGTGAGAGACAGGAGAACAGAGTGAGAGACAGGAGAACAGAGTGAGAGACAGGAGAACAGAGTGAGAGACAGGAGAACAGAGTGAGAGACAGGAGAACAAAGTGAGAGACAGGAGAACACAGTGAGAGACAGGAGAACACAGTGAGAGACAGAGAACACAGTGAGAGACAGGAGAACACAGTGAAAAAAGTAGAGAAATACAGTAGAGAGAAAAGACCAGCACAAAAACATCCACGATAAATCCATGATAATCAAAGATTTCAATAAGCATTCCTCTACGGCTGGCCATGCTTTCCTCCTAGCTACACCAACCCCGGCAAACAGCTCCGCACCCCCCGCAGCTACTTGCCCAAGCCTCCCCAGCTTCTCCTTCACCCAAATCCAGACCCGTACAAATCAGCTTGGGCTAGACAATCCGGATCCTCTCTTTCTAAAATTATCCGCCGCCATTGTTGCAACCCCTATTACCAGTTTGTTCAACCTCTCTTTCGTATCGTCCGAGATCCCTAAAGATTGGAAATCTGCCGCGGTCATCCCCCTCTTCAAAGGGGTGACACTCTAGACTCAAACTGCTAGAAACCTATGTCCATCCTGCCCTGCCTCTCTAAAGTCTTTGAAAACCAAGTTAATAAACAGATCACTGACCGTTCAGAATCTCATCGTACCTTCTCCGCTATGCAATCTGGTTTCCAAGCTGGTCATGGGTGCACCACAGCCACGCTCAAGGTCCTAAACAATATCATAACCTCCTTCGATAAGAGCCAATACTGTGCAGCTGTATTCATAGACCTGGCCAAGGCTTTCGACTCTGTCAATCACCACATTCTTATCGGCAGTCAATAGCCTTGGTTTCTCAAATGATTGCCTCGCCTGGTTCACCAACTACTTTGCAGATAGAGTTCAGTGTGTCAAATCGGAGGGCCTGTTGTCTGGACCTCTGGCAGTCTCTATGGGGGTACCACAGGGTTCAAATCTCAGGCCAACTTTTTTAACTGTATTTTTCAACGATGTCGCTCTTGCTGCGGGTGATTCCCTGATCCAACTCTACGCAGACGACACCATTCTGTATACTGCTGGCCCTTCTTTGGACACTGTGTTAACTAACCTCCAAACGAACTTCAACGCCATACAACACTCCTTCCACGGCCTCCAACTGCTCTTAAACGCTAGCAAAACTAAATGCAACCGTTCGCTGCCCGCACCCGCCCACCCGACTAGCATCACTACTCTGGACGGTTCTGACCTAGAATACATGGACAACTACAAATACCTAGGTTACTGGCTAGACTGTAAACTCTCGTTCCAGACTCATATCAAACATCTCCAATCCAAAATTAAATCTAGAATCGGCTTTCTATTTCGCAACAAAGCCTCCTTCCATCACGCCGCCAAACTTGCCCTAGTAAAACTGACTATCCTACCGATCCTCAACTTCGGCGGTGTCATCTACAAAATAGCTTCCAATACTCTACTCAGCAAATTGGATGTTGTCTATCACAGTGCCATCCGTTTTGTCACCAAAGCCTCATATACCACCCACCACTGCGACCTGTATGCTCTAGTCGGCTGGCCCTCGCTACATATGCTTGTTATACTTCCGGTTTGGAGCGAGCAGTCGCACTACGCTTCACTCCACAGGTAATATTACACTTCACTACATTACAACGGTTTGATTTGTTTGATCCGAGCAATTCTTTTCTTTTCTTAGCTAGCTACATAGCCGTCTTTGTATCAAAGATAATCGTGTAGCTTAGAGTAATTATCGAAGTTAGCTATCTTCGTCCTCCTAACGTAGTCATCACTGCTAGCTAGCTAGTCAACACTGCTAGCTAGCCAACCAGCCAACTTCCACCGACTAGCTGCACTATCTATTACATTACAACGGAACGACTTGACTAGTGTAGTGTTAGTGAGCCAGCTACTTAGTTGTCTTTGCATCTAAGATAATTGTGTAGTTTAGAGTAATTATTAGTAAGTAGCCAGCCGCGACGCCAGACGTAGTCAACACACCTAGTCATCATTAATCCACTGCTAGCTAGCTAGCCAACAGCTAGCCAACCGTTACCGACTAGCAGCGCTGTAGATACCAATACTTTTACAACGGAACGATTTGACTAGTGCAGTGTTGGCTAGCTAGCTACATAGTTGTCTTTGTCATAGCTTGATAATTGTGTAGTTTAGTAATTACCGAGGTTAGCTAGCCAGCTATTGCCGTCCCCCGCGACGCCATTTTTCCTAACCCAGCCAACTAGTAACACTGTAGAAACTAAAATACATTACAAAGGAACGTCTTGATTAGTGTTATGTTAGCTAGCTACAAAGTTGCTTTTGTATCATGACAAGGTGTAGTACTGAAACTATCGAGGTCACCTAGCCAGCTACACGGTCAAACAAAGTCAACAACGCAGCCACTGCTAGCTAGCCTACTCCACCAGCCAGCAGTACTGTATCATTTTCGTCATTTCAGTCAATAGATTTTCTGCAACGTAAGCTTAACTTTCTGAACATTCGAGACGTGTAGTCCACTTGTCATTCCAATCTCCTTTGCATTAGCGTAGCCTCTTCTGTAGCTTGTCAACTATGTGTCTGTCGATCCCGGTTCTCTCCACTCTGCACAGGCCATACAAACGCTTCACACCGCGTGGCCGCTGCCACTCTAACCTGGTGGTCCCAGCGCGCACGACCCACGTGGAGTTCCAGGTCTCCGGCAGCCTCTGGAACTGCCGGTCTGCGGCCAACAAGGCTGAGTTCATCTCAGCCTATGCTACCCTCCAGTCCCTAGACTTCCTGGCGCTGACGGAAACATGGATCACCACAGATAACACTGCTACTCCTACTGCTCTCTCCTCGTCTGGCCACGTGTTCTCGCATACCCCTAGAGCATCGAGCCAGCGGGGTGGTGGCACTGGAATCCTCATCTCTCCCAAGTGGACATTCTCTCTTTCTCCCCTGACCCATCTGTCTATCTCCTCATTTGAATTCCATGCTGTCACAGTTACCAGCCCTTTCAAGCTTAACATCCTCATCATTTATCGCCCTCCAGGTTCCCTTGGAGAGTTCATCAATGAGCTTGACGCCTTGATAAGTTCCTTCCCTGAGGATGGCTCACCTCTCACAGTTCTGGGTGACTTTAACCTCCCCACGTCTACCTTCGACTCATTCCTCTCTGCCTCCTTCTTTCCACTCCTCTCCTCTTTTGACCTCACCCTCTCACCTTCCCCCCCCTACTCACAAGGCAGGCAATACGCTTGACCTCATCTTTACTAGATGCTGTTCTTCCACTAATCTCATTGCAACTCCTCTCCAAGTCTCCGACCACTACCTTGTATCCTTTTCCCTCTCGCTCTCATCAAAAACTTCTCACTCTGCCCCTACTCGGATGGTATTGCGCCGTCCCAACCTTCGCTCTCTCTCTCCTGCTACTCTCTCCTCTTCCATCCTATCATCTCTTCCCTCTGCTCAAACCTTCTCCAACCTATCTCCTGATTTTGCCTCCTCAACCCTCCTCTCCTCCCTCTCTGCATCCTTGATTTTCTCTGTCCCCTATCCTCCAGGCCGGCTCGGTCCTCCCCTCCTGCTCCGTGGCTCGACGACTCACTGCGAGCTCACAGAACAGGGCTCCGGGCAGCCGAGCGGAAATGGAGGAAAACTCGCCTCCCTGCGGACCTCGCATCCTTTCACTCCCTCCTCTCTACATTTTCCTCTTCTGTCTCTGCTGCTAAAGCCACTTTCTACCACTCTAAATTCCAAGCATCTGCCTCTAACCCTAGGAAGCTTTTTGCTACCTTCTCCTCCCTCCTGAATCCTCCTCCCCCTCCCCCCCCCCCCCCCTCCTCCCTCACTGCGGATGACTTCGTCAACCATTTTGAAAAGAAGGTTGACGACATCCGATCCTCGTTTGCTAAGTCAAGCGACACCGCTGGTCCTGCTCACACTGCCCTACCCTGTGCTTTGACCTCTTTCTCCCCTCTCTCTCCAGATGAAATCTCGCGTCTTGTGACGGCCGGCCGCCCAACAACCTGCCCACTTGACCCTATCCCCTCCTCTCTTCTCCAGACCATTTCCGGAGACCTTCTCCCCTACCTCACCTCGCTCATCAACTCATCCTTGACCGCTGGCTACGTCCCTTCCGTCTTCAAGAGAGCGAGAGTTGCACCCCTTCTGAAAAAAACCTACACTCGATCCCTCCGATGTCAACAACTACAGACCAGTATCCCTTCTTTCTTTTCTCTCCAAAACTCTTGAACGTGCCGTCCTTGGCCAGCTCTCCTGCTATCTCTCTCAGAACGACCTTCTTGATCCTAATCAGTCAGGTTTCAAGACTGGGCATTCAACTGAGACTGCTCTTCTCTGTGTCACGGAGGCTCTCTGCACTGCTAAAGCTAACTCTCTCTCCTCTGCTCTCATCCTTCTAGACCTATCTGCTGCCTTTGATACTGTGAACCATCAGATCCTCCTCTCCACCCTCTCCGAGCTGGGCATCTCCGGCGCGGCCCACGCTTGGATTGCGTCCTACCTGACAGGTCGCTCCTACCAGGTGGCGTGGCGAGAAGCTGTCTCCGCACCACGTGCTCTCACCACTGGTGTCCCCCAGGGCTCTGTTCTAGGCCCTCTCCTATTCTCGCTATACACCAAGTCACTTGGCTCTGTCATATCCTCACACGGTCTCTCCTATCATTGCTATGCAGACGACACACAATTAATCTTCTCCTTTCCCCCTTCTGACAACCAGGTGGCGAATCGCATCTCTGCATGTCTGGCAGACATATCAGTGTGGATGACGGATCACCACCTCAAGCTGAACCTCGGCAAGACGGAGCTGCTCTTCCTCCCGGGGAAGGACTGCCCGTTCCATGATCTCGCCATCACGGTTGACAACTCCCTTGTGTCCTCCTCCCAGAGTGCTAAGAACCTTGGCGTGATCCTGGACAACACCCTGTCGTTCTCCACTAACATCAAGGCGGTGACCCGATCCTGTAGGTTCATGCTCTACAACATTCGCAGAGTACGACCCTGCCTCACACAGGAAGCGGCGCAGGTCCTAATCCAGGCACTTGTCATCTCCCGTCTGGATTACTGCAACTCGCTGTTGGCTGGGCTCCCTGCCTGTGCCATCAAACCCCTACAACTCATCCAGAACGCCGCAGCCCGTCTGGTGTTCAACCTTCCCAAGTTCTCTCACGTCACCCCGCTCCTCCGCTCTCTCCACTGGCTTCCAGTTGAAGCTCGCATCCGCTACAAGACCATGGTGCTTGCCTACGGAGCTGTGAGGGGAACGGCACCTCCGTACCTTCAGGCTCTGATCAGGCCCTACACCCAAACAAGGGCACTGCGTTCATCCACCTCTGGCCTGCTCGCCTCCCTACCTCTGAGGAAGCACAGTTCCCGCTCAGCCCAGTCAAAACTGTTCGCCGCTCTGGCACCCCAATGGTGGAACAATCTCCCTCACGATGCCAGGACAGCGGAGTCAATCACCACCTTCCGGAGACACCTGAAACCCCACCTCTTTAAGGAATACCTGGGATAGGATAAAGTAATCCTTCTAACCCCCCCCCCCTTTAAAGGATTTAGATGCACTATTGTAAAGTGTTTGTTCTACTGGATATTATAGGTGAATGCACCAATTTGTAAGTCGCTCTGGATAAGAGCGTCTGCTAAATGACTTAAATGTAAATGTATATTCGTCGCCAGACCCACTGGCTCCAGGTCATCTATAAGTCTATGCTTGGTAAAGCTCCGCCTTATCTCAGCTCACTGGTCACCATAGCAGCACCCACCCGTAGCACACGCTCCAGCAGGTATATCTCACTGGTCATCCCCAAAGCCAACACCTCCTTTGGCCGCCTTTCCTTCCAGTTTTCTGCTGCCAGTGACTGGAAACGAATTGCAAAAATCGCTGAAGCTGGAAATTTATATCTCCCTCACTAACTTTAGACATCAGCTATCTGAGCAGCTAACCGATCGTTGCAGCTGTACATAGTCCATCTGTAAATAGCCCAACTACCGACATCATCCCCATATTGTTTTTATTTACTTTGCTGCTCTTTTGCACACCAGTATCACTATTTACACACCATCATCTGCTCATCATCATCTGCTCATCTATCACTCCAGTGTTAATCTGCTAAATTGTAATTACTTTGCTACTATGGCCTATTTATTGTCTTACCTCCTCATGCCATTTGCAGACACTGTATATAGACTTTCTTTTTTTTCTATTGTGTTATTGACTGTACGCTTGTTTATTCCATGTGTATGTCTGTGTTGTTGTTCTGTCGCACTGCTTTGCTTTATCTTGGCCAGCTTGCAGTTGTAAATGAGAACTTGTTCTCAACTAGCCTACCTGGTTAAATAAAGGTGAAATAAAATGTTTTACAAATAAAGAGATATAGAAGCAGTAGAGAGAGAAACAGTACAGAAATACAGTAGAGAGATATAGAAACAGTAGAGATATAGAAACAGTAGAGAGATACAGTAGAGAGATACAGTAGAGAGATATAGAAACAGTAGAGAGATATAGAAACAGTAGAGAGATATAGAAACAGTAGAGAGATACAGTAGAGAGATATAGAAACAGTAGAGATATAGAAACAGTAGATAGATACAGTAGAGAGATATAGAAACAGTAGAGAGATAGAAACAGTAGAGAGATAGAAACAGTAGAGAGAAAAACAGTAGAGAGATAGAAACAGTAGAGAGATATAGAAACAGTAGAGAGAAAAAAAGTAGAGATATATAGAAACAGTAGAGAGAATTAGAAACAGTAGAGAGATATAGAAACATTAGAGAGATAGAAACAGTAGAGATGTAGAAACAGTAGAGATATAGAAACAGTAGAGAGATATAGAAACAGTAGAGAGATATAGAAACAGTAGAGATATAGAAACAGTAGAGAGATACAGTAGAGAGATATAGAAACAGTAGAGAGATACAGTAGAGAGATATAGAAACAGTAGAGAGATATAGAAAACAGTAAGAGATTATAGAAACATTAGAGAAATAGAAACAGTAGAGAGATACAGTAGAGAGATATAGAAACAGTAGAGAGATACAGTAGAGAGATATAGAAACAGTAGAGAGATATAGAAACAGTAGAGAGATACAGTAGAGAGATATAGAAACAGTAGAGAGATATAGAAACAGTAGAGATATAGAAACAGTAGAGAGATATAGAAACAGTAGAGAGATAGAAACAGTAGAGAGATACAGTAGAGAGATATAGAAACAGTAGAGATATATAGAAACAGTGGAGAGAAAAAACAGTAGAGAGATATAGAAACAGTAGAGAGATATAGAAACAGTAGAGAGATATAGAAACAGTAGAGAGAAAAACAGTAGAGAGATATAAAAACAGTAGAGATATATAGAAACAGTAGAGAGAAAAACAGTAGAGATATAGAAACAGAAGAGATACAGTAGAGAGATATAGAAACAGTAGTAGATATATAGAAACAGTAGAAAGATATAGAAACAGTAGAGAGATATAGAAACAGTAGAGAGATACAGTAGAGAGATATAGAAACAGTAGAGAGATATAGAAACAGTAGAGAGATATAGAAACAGTAGAGATATATAAAAACAGTAGAGAGAAAAACAGTAGAGAGATATAGAAACAGTAGAGATATAGAAACAGTAGAGAGATATAGAACAAGTAGAGAAATATAGAAACACACATTTCAAACCAGCAACGTCAGTGCCAAGCGCTGTGGCCCCCTTGTACGCTGGGAGAGAAAGAGAGAGGAGAGACAGAGAGACAGACAAAGGAGAACACAGTTAACGATAGGAGAACCCAGTTAGAGACAGAGAACACAGTGAGAGACAGAGACACAGTGAGAGACAGGAGAACAAAGTGAGACAGAGAACACAGGAGAGACAGAGAACACAGTGAGAGACAGGAGAACACAGTGAGAGACAGGAGAACACAGTGAGAGACAGAGAACACAGTGAGAGACAGGGAGAACACAGTGAGAGACAGAGAACACAGTGAGAGACAGGAGAACACAAGTGAGAGACAGAAACACAGTGAGAGACAGGAGAACAGAGTGAGAGACAGGAGAACAAAGTGAGAGACAGGAGAACACAGTGAGAGACAGGAGAAAAAGTGAGAGACAGAGGAACACAGTGAGAGACAGGAGAACAAAGTGAGAGACAGGAGAACCAGTGAGAGACAGGGAGAACAAAGTGAGAGACAGGAGAACACAGTGAGAGACAGAGAACACGTGAGAGACAGGAGAACACGTGAGAGACAGGAGAACACAGTGAGAGACAGGAGAACACAGTGAAAAAGTAGAAATACAGTAGAGAGAAAAGACCAGCACAAAAACATCCACGATAAATCCATGATAATCAAAGATTTCAATAAGCATTCCTCTACGGCTGGCCATGCTTTCCTCCTAGCTACACCAACCCCGGCAAACAGCTCCGCACCCCCCGCAGCTACTTGCCCAAGCCTCCCCAGCTTCTCCTTCACCCAATCCAGACCCGTACAAATCAGCTTGGGCTAGACAATCCGGATCCTCTCTTTCTAAAATTATCCGCCGCCATTGTTGCAACCCCTATTACCAGTTTGTTCAACCTCTCTTTCGTATCGTCCGAGATCCCTAAGATTGGAAATCTGCCGCGGTCATCCCCCTCTTCAAAGGGGTGACACTCTAGACTCAAACTGCTACAAACCTATGTCCATCCTGCCCTGCCTCTCTAAAGTCTTTGAAAACCAAGTTATAAACAGATCACTGACCGTTCAGAATCTCATCGTACCTTCTCCGCTATGCAATCTGGTTTCCGAGCTGGTCATGGGTGCACCTCAGCCACGCTCAAGGTCCTAAACAATATCATAACCTCCTTCGATAAGAGCCAATACTTGTGCAGCTGTATTCATAGACCTGGCCAAGGCTTTCGACTCTGTCAATCACCACATTCTTATCGGCAGTCAATAGCCTTGGATTCTCAAATGACTGCCTCGCCTGGTTCACCAACTACTTTGCAAAAAGAGTTCAGTGTGTCAAATCGGAGGGCCTGTTGTCTGCACCTCTGGCAGTCTCTATGGGGGTACCACAGGGTTCAAATCTCAGGCCAACTTTTTAAACTGTATTTTTTCAACGATGTCGCTCTTGCTGCGGGTGATTCCCTGATCCAACTCTACGCAGACGACACCATTCTGTATACTGCTGGCCCTTCTTTGGACACTGTGTTAACTAACCTCCAAACGAACTTCAACGCCATACAACACTCCTTCCACGGCCTCCAACTGCTCTTAAACGCTAGCAAAACTAAATGCAACCGTTCGCTGCCCGCACCCGCCCACCCGACTAGCATCACTACTCTGGACGGTTCTGACCTAGAATACATGGACAACTACAAATACCTAGGTTACTGGCTAGACTGTAAACTCTCGTTCCAGACTCATATCAAACATCTCCAATCCAAAATTAAATCTAGAATCGGCTTTCTATTTCGCAACAAAGCCTCCTTCCATCACGCCGCCAAACTTGCCCTAGTAAAACTGACTATCCTACCGATCCTCAACTTCGGCGGTGTCATCTACAAAATAGCTTCCAATACTCTACTCAGCAAATTGGGATGTTGTCTATCACAGTGCCATCCGTTTTGTCACCAAAGCCTCATATACCACCCACCACTGCGACCTGTATGCTCTAGTCGGCTGGCCCTCGCTACATATTCGTCGCCAGACCACTGGCTCCAGGTCATCTATAAGTCTATGCTTGGTAAAGCTCCGCCTTATCTCAGCTCACTGGTCACCATAGCAGCACCCACCCGTAGCACACGCTCCAGCAGGTATATCTCACTGGTCATCCCCAAAGCCAACACCTCCTTTGGCCGCCTTTCCTTCCAGTTTTCTGCTGCCAGTGACTGGAACGAATTGCAAAAATCGCTGAAGCTGGAAATTTATATCTCCCTCACTAACTTTAGACATCAGCTATCTGAGCAGCTAACCGATCGTTGCAGCTGTACATAGTCCATCTGTAAATAGCCCAACTACCGACATCATCCCCATATTGTTTTTATTTACTTTGCTGCTCTTTTGCACACCAGTATCACTATTTACACACCATCATCTGCTCATCATCATCTGCTCATCTATCACTCCAGTGTTAATCTGCTAAATTGTAATTACTTTGCTACTATGGCCTATTTATTGTCTTACCTCCTCATGCCATTTGCAGACACTGTATATAGACTTTCTTTTTTTTCTATTGTGTTATTGACTGTACGCTTGTTTATTCCATGTGTATGTCTGTGTTGTTGTTTCTGTCGCACTGCTTTGCTTTATCTTGGCCAGCTTGCAGTTGTAAATGAGAACTTGTTCTCAACTAGCCTACCTGGTTAAATAAAGGTGAAATAAAATGTTTTACAAATAAAGAGATATAGAAGCAGTAGAGAGAGAAACAGTACAGAAATACAGTAGAGAGATATAGAAACAGTAGAGATTATAGAACAGTAGAGAGAAACAGTAGAGAGATACAGTAGAGAGATATAGAAACAGTAGAGAGATATAGAAACAGTAGAGAGATATAGAAACAGTAGAGAGATACAGTAGAGAGATATAGAAACAGTAGAGATATAGAAACAGTAGAGAGATACAGTAGAGAGATATAGAAACAGTAGAGAGATAGAAACAGTAGAGAGATAGAAACAGTAGAGAGAAAAACAGTAGAGAGATAGAAACAGTAGAGAGATATAGAAACAGTAGAGAGAAAAAAAGTAGAGATATATAGAAACTATAGAAGAAAGTGAGGAGAATAATTTAGAAACAAGTAGAGAGATATAGAAACATTAAGAGATTAGAAACAGTAGAGATGTAGAAACAGTAGGAGATATAGAAACAGTAGAGAGATATAGAAACAGTAGAGAGATATAGAAACAGTAGAGAATATAGAAACAGTAGAGAGATACAGTAGAGATGATATAGAAAACAGTAGAGAGATTTATCGAACCAGTTAGAGGAGATATAGAAACAGTAGAGATATAGAAACAGTAGAGAGATACAGTAGAGAGATATAGAAACAGTAGAGAGATACAGTAGAGAGATATAGAAACAGTAGAGAGATATAGAAACAGTAGAGAGATACAGTAGAGAGATATAGAAACAGTAGAGAGATATAGAAACAGTAGAGATATAGAAAACAGTAGAGAGATATAGAAACAGTAGAGAGATAGAAACAGTAGACGAGATACAGTAGAGAGATATAGAAAACAGTAGAGATATATAGGAAACAGTGGAGAGAAAAACAGTAGAGAGATATAGAAACAGTAGAGAGATATAGAAACAGTAGAGAGATATAGAAACAGTAGAGAGAAAAACAGTAGAGAGATATAAAAACAGTAGAGATATAGAAACAGAAGAGATACAGTAGAGAGATATAGAAACAGTAGAGATATATAGAAACAGTAGAAAGATATAGAAACAGTAGAGAGATATAGAAACAGTAGAGAGATACAGTAGAGAGATATAGAAACAGTAGAGAGATATAGAAACAGTAGAGAGATATAGAACAGTAGAGATATATAAAAACAGTAGAGAGATACAGTAGAGAGATATAGAAACAGTAGAGATATAGAAACAGTAGAGAGATATAGAACAAGTAGAGAAATATAGAAACACACATTTCAAACCAGCAACGTCAGTGCCAAGCGCTGGCCCCTTGTACGCTGGGAGAGAAAGAGAGAGAGAGACAGAGAGACAGACAAAGGAGAACACAGTTAACGATAGGAGAACCCAGTTAGAGACAGGAGAACACAGTGAGAGACAGAGAACACAGTGAGAGACAGGAGAACAAAGTGAGAGACAGGAGAACACAGTGAGAGACAGGAGAACACAGTGAGAGACAGGAGAACACAGTGAGAGACAGGAGAACACAGTGAGAGACAGAGAACACAGTGAGAGACAGGAGAACACAGTGAGAGACAGAGAACACAGTGAGAGACCAGTGAGAGAACACAGTGAGGAGACAGAGAACACAGTGAGAGAAGGAGAACAGAGTGAGAGACAGGAGAACAAAGTGAGAGACAGGAGAACACAGTGAGAGACAGGAGAACAAAGTGAGAGACAGAGAACACAGTGAGAGACAGGAGAACAAAGTGAGAGACAGGAGAACACAGTGAGAGACAGGGAGAACAAAGTGAGAGAACAGGAGAACACAGTGAGAGGACAGGAGAACACAGTGAGAGGACAGGAGAACACAGTGAGAGACAGGAGAACACAGTGAGAGACAGGAGAACACAGTGAAAAAGTAGAGAATACAGTAGAGAGAAAAGACCAGCACAAAACATCCACGATAAATCCATGTGATAATCAAAGATTTCAATAAGCATTCCTCTACGGCTGGCCATGCTTTCCTCCTAGCTACACCAACCCCGGCAAACAGCTCCGCACCCCCCGCAGCTACTTGCCCAAGCCTCCCCAGCTTCTCCTTCACCCAAATCCAGACCCGTACAAATCAGCTTGGGCTAGACAATCCGGATCCTCTCTTTCTAAAATTATCCGCCGCCATTGTTGCAACCCCTATTACCAGTTTGTTCAACCTCTCTTTCGTATCGTCCGAGATCCCTAAAGATTGGAAATCTGCCGCGGTCATCCCCCTCTTCAAGGGGTGACACTCTAGACTCAAACTGCTACAAACCTATGTCCATCCTGCCCTGCCTCTCTAAAGTCTTTGAAAACCAAGTTAATAAACAGATCACTGACCGTTCAGAATCTCATCGTACCTTCTCCGCTATGCAATCTGGTTTCCGAGCTGGTCATGGGTGCACCTCAGCCACGCTCAAGGTCCTAAACAATATCATAACCTCCTTCGATAAGAGCCAATACTGTGCAGCTGTATTCATAGACCTGGCCAAGGCTTTCGACTCTGTCAATCACCACATTCTTATCGGCAGTCAATAGCCTTGGATTCTCAAATGACTGCCTCGCCTGGTTCACCAACTACTTTGCAAAAAGAGTTCAGTGTGTCAAATCGGAGGGCCTGTTGTCTGCACCTCTGGCAGTCTCTATGGGGGTACCACAGGGTTCAAATCTCAGGCCAACTTTTTTAACTGTATTTTTCAACGATGTCGCTCTTGCTGCGGGTGATTCCCTGATCCAACTCTACGCAGACGACACCATTCTGTATACTGCTGGCCCTTCTTTGGACACTGTGTTAACTAACCTCCAAACGAACTTCAACGCCATACAACACTCCTTCCACGGCCTCCAACTGCTCTTAAACGCTAGCAAAACTAAATGCAACCGTTCGCTGCCCGCACCCGCCCACCCGACTAGCATCACTACTCTGGACGGTTCTGACCTAGAATACATGGACAACTACAAATACCTAGGTTACTGGCTAGACTGTAAACTCTCGTTCCAGACTCATATCAAACATCTCCAATCCAAAATTAAATCTAGAATCGGCTTTCTATTTCGCAACAAAGCCTCCTTCCATCACGCCGCCAAACTTGCCCTAGTAAAACTGACTATCCTACCGATCCTCAACTTCGGCGGTGTCATCTACAAAATAGCTTCCAATACTCTACTCAGCAAATTGGATGTTGTCTATCACAGTGCCATCCGTTTTGTCACCAAAGCCTCATATACCACCCACCACTGCGACCTGTATGCTCTAGTCGGCTGGCCCTCGCTACATATTCGTCGCCAGACCCACTGGCTCCAGGTCATCTATAAGTCTATGCTTGGTAAAGCTCCGCCTTATCTCAGCTCACTGGTCACCATAGCAGCACCCACCCGTAGCACACGCTCCAGCAGGTATATCTCACTGGTCATCCCCAAGCCAACACCTCCTTTGGCCGCCTTTCCTTCCAGTTTTCTGCTGCCAGTGACTGGAACGAATTGCAAAAATCGCTGAAGCTGGAAATTTATATCTCCCTCACTAACTTTAGACATCAGCTATCTGAGCAGCTAACCGATCGTTGCAGCTGTACATAGTCCATCTGTAAATAGCCCAACTACCAACATCATCCCCATATTGTTTTTATTTACTTTGCTGCTCTTTGCACACAGTATCACTATTTACACACCATCATCTGCTCATCATCATTCTGCTCATCTATCACTCCAGTGTTAATCTGCTAAATTGTAATTACTTTGCTACTATGGCCTATTTATTGTCTTACCTCCTCATGCCATTTGCAGACACTGTATATAGACTTTCTTTTTTTTTCTATTGTGTTATTGACTGTACGCTTGTTTATTCCATGTGTATGTCTGTGTTGTTGTTCTTCTGTCGCACTGCTTTGCTTTATCTTGGCCAGCTCGCAGTTGTAAATGAGAACTTGTTCTCAACTAGCCTACCTGGTTAAATAAAGGTGAAATAAAATGTTTTACAAATAAAGAGATATAGAAGCAGTAGAGAGAGAAACAGTAGAGAGAAACAGTAGAGAAATATAGAAACAGTAGAGAGATATAGAAACAGTAGAGATATAGAAACAGTAGAGAGAAACAGTAGAGAGATATAGAAACAGTAGAGATATACAGTAGAGAGATATAGAAACAGTAGAGAGATATAGAACAAGTAGAGAGATATAGAAACACACATTTCAAACCAGCAACGTCAGTGCCAAGCGCTGGCCCCTTGTACGCTGGGAGAGAAAGAGAGAGAGAGACAGAGAGACAGACAAAGGAGAACACAGTTAACGATAGGAGAACCAAGTTAGAGACAGGAGAACACAGTGAGAGACAGGAGGACACAGTGAGAGACAGGAGAACAGACTGAGAGACAGAACAAAGTGAGAGACAGAAGAACACAGTGAAAACAGTAGAGAGAAACAGTAGAGAAACAGTTGAGAAACAGGAGAACACAGTGAGAGACAGGAGAACACAGTGAGAGACAGGAGAACACAGTGAGAGACAGGAAAATACTGTGAGAGACAGGTAAACACTGTGAGACACAGGAGAACACAGTGAGAGACAGGAGAACACAGTGAGAGACAGGAAAACACTGTGAGAGACAGGTAAACACTGTGAGACACAGGAGAACACAGTGAGAAACAGGAGAACACAGTGAGAGACAGGAAAACACTGTGAGAGACAGGATAATACTGTGAGAAACAGGAGAACACAGTGAGAGACAGGAGAACACAGTGAGAGACTAAATCATTCATTCAGTGTTAGCTGAACAGCTGCTGCTAACATACTGATGCTGCTAACATACAGCTGCTGCTAACATACTGATGCTGCTAATGTAGTAGAGTGATGTTGTTCCCCTAGATTATGCACCAAGTTGCACACAAGGACAGTTCAAGTAGGCCAGGTCAAGAGGGGATGTTAATAAGTTAATAACAATAATAATAATAATTCAATGTGTTTTCTTTATTTAATTACAGCAGCATAGTTAATGTTATTTTTCGGTGTACAAACATTTTTTGATATCTATAATGTAAATACAACCTAATTGTAA
This sequence comes from Salmo trutta, assembly GCF_901001165.1. NCBI lineage: Eukaryota > Metazoa > Chordata > Actinopteri > Salmoniformes > Salmonidae > Salmo > Salmo trutta. The sequence goes on from NC_042973.1 coordinate 4,013,977, forward strand.
AAGTTTGTATATTTTTGGTACTTACTTACGGACCCTTTTATCGTTCTCTTTTGCCGGACCTTCAGCTAGCAAGGTATGTTGTCCTTGGCGCCGTAATTTGGCAATATAAAACTGTGGTAAAGTTACATAAAGTGCTGTTTACGCAATTATATGTTTTGTTACAATGTGAACAATTATAAAGATTATGTTAACTTTCACCAAGCTCGCTAATTAGGGTACCTATTGTAACTCGGGAGTATTTGGGACCGTGTTTGAGTGAGTTGCTATGTGGTCACGCAGGTGCCCGAGAGCTGTGACTGCACCGAGGGCTAACCTATTGTGTGTTGTCTCTTCGTGTGCAGGTATGTCTTTTATTTGTTCCGAATATGTTGTATATAATTTTAACTGTATTGTATAGTGTGCTCTTGGGCACTGAATGTATGTATGCAGTTCCCGCTCTTTTGCCGGACCTTCAGCTAGCAAGGTGCCCGAGAGCTGTGACTGCACCGAGGGCTAACCTATTGTGTGTTGTCTCTTCGTGTGCAGGACCAATAAACATGATTCAACCATCATAATTCCAGTTGTGGCAGTGTCCTGATTAAAAGTACACAACGCAGAACGAACCACGCTACACTAACATACTTGATGCTGCTAACATTCTGGTGCTGCTAACATACTGGTGGTGCTAACATACTGATGCCTGCTACATACTGATGCTGCTAACATACTGATGCTGCTACAATACTGATGCTGCTAACATACTGATGCTGCTACATACTGATGCTGCTAACATACTGGTGCTGCTACATACTGATGCTGCTACATACTGATGCTGCTAACATACTGGTGGTGCTAACATACTGATGCTGCTTAACATACTGATGCTGCTAACATACTGATGCTGCTACATACTGATGCTGCTAACATACTGATGCTGCTACACTACTGATGCTTGCTAACATACTGATGCTGCTAACATACCGGTGCTGCTAACATACTGATGCTGCTAACATACTGATGCTGCTAACATACTGGTGCTGCTAACATACTGATGCTGCTAACATACTGGTGCTGCTAACATACCGGTGCTGCTACATACTGGTGCTGCTACATACTGATGCTGCTACATACTGATGCTGCTAACATACTGGTGCTGCTAACATACCGGTGCTGCTAACATACTGGTGGTGCTAACATACTGATGCTGCTACATACTGATGCTGCTACATACTGGTGCTGCTACATACTGATGCTGCTACATACTGGTGCTGCTACATACTGATGCTGCTACATACTGATGCTGCTAACATACTGGTGCTGCTAACATACCGGTGCTGCTAACATACCGGTGCTGCTACATACTGATGCTGCTAACATACTGATGCTGCTAACATACTGGTGCTGCTAACATACTGATGCTGCTAACCATGGTTGTAGAACCACACAGGTACTGTTTTCAATGGCAGATTAGGTTGCTGTATATCAAATCAAATGTTATTTCTCACATGCTTTGTACCAGGTAATAACATGGCTATATACACGGAGTACCAGGTAATAACATGGCTATATACACAGAGTACCAGTACTGAGTCTATGTGCAGGAGTACAAGGTAATAACATGGCTATATACAGGAAGTACCAGGTAATAACATGGCTATATACAGGAAGTACCAGGTAATAACATGGCTATATACACAGAGTACCAGGTAATAACATGGCTATATACACAGAGTACCAGGTAATAACATGGCTATATACACAGAGTACCAGGTAATAACATGACTATATACACAGAGTACCAGGTAATAACATGGCTATATACACAGAGTACCAGTACTGAGTCTATGTGCAGGAGTACAAGGTAATAACATGGCTATATACAGGAAGTACCAGGTAATAACATGGCTATATACAGGAAGTACCAGGTAATAACATGGCTATATACACAGAGTACCAGGTAATAACATGGCTATATACACAGAGTACCAGGTAATAACATGGTTATATACACAGAGTACCAGGTAATAACATGGCTATATACACAGAGTACCAGGTAATAACATGGCTATATACAGAGTACCAGGTAATAACTTGGCTATATACAGGAAGTACCAGGTAATAACATGGCTATATACAGGGAGTACCAGGTAATAACATGGCTATATACACAGAGTACCAGGTAATAACATGGCTATATACAGGAAGTACCAGGTAATAACATGGTTATATACACAGAGTACCAGTTACTGAGTCAATGTGCAGGTGGTAACCAGGTAATTGAGGTAGATATGTACATTTAGCTAGGAACAAAATGACATATAAGTAGTTAGTCCATATCAATCAGACTTGTTTTATTCCTAAAGTACCCGTCTTGGTTTCAATCCTTCTCTGAGTTGAATTCATATGCTTGGTTGTTTTGCATCCTAATTTGCCATTGAAACTCATTAGTCACAAGAGGGGTAAGTAAGGAGAGTAAGTTAGACTGATCCACACAATCTTCTGTTAACACACAGACTGAAGGAGGTTTGTGAGAGAGTGTGAAGTGATTAGAGAGGACAGAAAGGAGACCGGAGACTGTGAGTGCCAAGGAAGTGGGCAGGAGAGAGAGAGAAACATTGGGGGGGAACAGTGAGTGAATAGCTAGTGATTTCCATTGTGGATGTTCACTTCTGACTGAGATGTGGTTTCCACCCTAAATAGCTACACCATCTCTAGCTCTACAGAGATGCTAAATTCCAGTAACTTTCTCCAAATTCCCAGGTTTTCCAGGAATCCTGTTTGGAGGAATCTGGATTTCCTGCTCACTCCCTTCCCGATTCCAGAATCTTTCTGGAAAACCTGGGAAGTTACCAGAATGTTGCAACCGTAGCTACCCCGATCATGATTACAGTATAACATTTAAATTGAGGTGTAAGGCCAGGACAGCCCATTGGATGAGCCCTTACTCTCAAGGATGTCTCCCAAGCCCTGTGATAGGAGCAGGTCCCTCAGACGGCCCACCTCCTCCTTCAGCTCACGAACCAATCGATTGTTCGGGTCCTCGTTGATCACAGCGTTACAGCGAATCTGTTTGGCTCGGTCTGCGTACCTGTTGAGGGGAAAGGATCATTGGCATGATGAGAAAGGGAGAGAGAAAGAGAGAGAGAGAGAGAGAGAGCGCTCTCATCCTCCTGTTCCTTTACCTGAGTGTGCTGAGAGTCTCGTCATAGTTGATGTCAGCTGGACTGAGAGCAGCGACCATGGCAGTACGAGAGTTTCCCCCTGAACAAGAAAGGAGTTCAGATGAATTAGGATCTGTCAGATAAATTAGGATCTGCCAGATGAATTAGGATCTGCCAGATGAATTAGGATCTGCCAGATGAATTAGGATCTGTCAGATGAATTAGGATCTGTCAGATGAATTAGGATCTGTTAGAGGAATTAGGATCTGTCAGATAAATTAGGATCTGCCAGATGAATTAGGATCTGTCAGATGAATTAGGATCTGTTAGATAAATTAGGATCTGTCAGATGAATTAGGATCTGTTAGATAAATTAGGATCTGCCAGATGAATTAGGATCTGCCAGATGAATTAGGATCTGTCAGATGAATTAGGATCTGTCAGATGAATTAGGATCTGTTAGAGGAATTAGGATCTGTCAGATGAATTAGGATCTGTCAGATGAATTAGGATCTGTTAGAGGAATTAGGATCTGTCAGATGAATTAGGATCTGTTAGATGAATTAGGATCTGCCAGATGAATTAGGATCTGTTAGATGAATTAGGATCTGTCAGATGAATTAGGATCTGTTAGAGGATCTGTCAGATGAATTAGGATCTGTCAGATGAATTAGGATCTGTTAGATGAATTAGGATCTGTTAGAGGATCTGTCAGATGGATTAGGATCTGTCAGATGAATTAGGATCTGTCAGATGAATTAGGATCTGTTAGAGGATCTGTCAGATGGATTAGGATCTGTCAGATAATTTAGGATCTGTTAGATAAATTAGGATCTGTCAGATGAATTAGGATCTGCCAGATGAATTAGGATCTGTTAGATAAATTAGGATCTGTTAGATAAATTAGGATCTGTTAGATAAATTAGGATCTGTCAGATAAATTAGGATCTGTTAGATGAATTAGGATCTGTCAGATGAATTAGGATCTGTCAGATGAATTAGGATCTGTTACATGAATTAGGATCTGTCAGATGAATTAGGATCTGTTAGATAAATTAGGATCTGTTAGATAAATTAGGATCTGTTAGATAAATTAGGATCTGTTAGATAAATTAGGATCTGTTACACACTGTGCATACACTAGAACTAATAGGAGGTTATAACAGCTGTCTTTAGCTACCTAAATTCTCTCTCACAAACCAGATTATTGGTTCCTACCTAAATTCTCTCTCACAAACCAAATGATTGGTTCCTACCTAAATTCTCTCTGACAAACCAGATTATTGGTTCCTACCTAAATTCTCTCTCACAAACCAAATTATTGGTTCCTACCTAAATTCTCTCTCACAAACCAAATGATTGGTTCCTACCTAAATTCTCTCTGACAAACCAGATTATTGGTTCCTACCTACATTCTCTCTCACAAACAAAATTATTGGTTCCTACCTAAATTCTCTCTCAGATGCCTGATTATTGGTTCCTACCTAAATTCTCTCTCAGTAGCCAGGTCATCACAGAGTCTCTGTAAAGTTAAAGGTACCTACCTAAATTCTCTCTCAGTAGCCAGGTCATCACAGAGTCTCTGTAAAGTTAAAGATGCCTACCTAAATTCTCTCTCAGTAGCCAGGTCAACACAGAGTCTCTGTAAAGTTAAAGATGCCTACCTAAATTCTCTCTCAGTAGCCAGGTCAACACAGAGTCTCTGTAAGGGATGTGACTCTCCACTTTCTTTTTCTTCTTGTTCTTATTTTGTGCAGAATCCTACAAAAGCGAATAACAAAAGAGAAACTTTAATTTCCACCTTATATTGTCAAAAAAATTATGAATGATGCATGTTTGATATATTACATAAAAATGATCCGTACCACTTCTGCCAAAGCAGAGATTACTTTCCCCAGAGTGGTCAATGATTTGTTGATGTTCGCTCCTTCCTGTAGCAGTCAAGGAGTAATATGGTCAACATGGTCGACATGGTCAACATGGTCAACATGGTCAACATGGTCAACATGGTCAACATGGTCGACATGGTCAACATGGTCAACATGGCCAATATGGACAATATGACTAACATGGTCAACATGGTCAACATGATCAACATGGTCAATATGACTAACATGGTCAACATGGTCAACATGGTCAATATGACTAACATGGTCAACATGGTCAATATGGTCAACATGGTCAACATGGTCAATATGACTAACATGGTCAACATGGTCAATATGGTCAACATGGTCAATGTGGTCAACATGGTCAACATGGTCAACATGGTCAATATGACTAACATGGTCAATATGGTCAACATGGTCAACATGGTCAATATGACTAACGTGGTCAATGTGGTCAACATGGTCAACATGGTCAATATGACTAACATGGTCAACATGGTCAATATGGTCAATATTACTAACATGGTCAACATGGTCAACGTGGTCAATGTGGTAAATATGGTCAACATGGTCAATATGTTCAACATGGTCAACATGGTCAACATGGTCAATGTGGTCAACATGGTCAATGTGGTCAACATGGTCAATGTGGTCAACATGGTCAATATGACTAACATGGTCAATATGGTCAACATGGTCAACATGGTCAATATGACTAACGTGGTCAATGTGGTCAACATGGTCAACATGGTCAATATTACTAACATGGTCAACATGGTCAATATTACTAACATGGTCAACATGGTCAACGTGGTCAATGTGGTAAACATGGTCAACATGGTCAATATGACTAACATGGTCAATATGTTCAACATGGTCAATATGTTCAACATGGTCAATATGTTCAACATGGTCAACATGGTCAACATGGTCAACATGGTCAATGTGGTCAACATGGTCAACATGGTCAACATGGTCAACATGGTCAACATGGTCAATATGACTAACATGGTCAACATGGTCAATATGACTAACATGGTCAACATGGTCAACATGGTCAATATGACTAACATGGTCAACATGGTCAACATGGTCAATATGACTAACATGGTCAACATGGTCAACATGGTCAATATGACTAACATGGTCAACATGGTCAACATTGTCAATATGACTAACATGGTCAACATGGTCAACATGGTCAATATGGTCAACATGGTCAATATGACTAACATGGTCAACATGGTTAACATGGTCAATATGGTCAACATGGTCAACAACTTTATTTAACTAGGCAAGTCAGTTATGAACAAATTCTTATTTTCAATGACGGCCCAGGAACAGTGGGTTAACTGCCTTGTTCAGGGGCAGAACGACAGAGTTTTACCTTGTCAGCTCTAACCACTAGGCTACCTGCCACCACATGGTCAACATGGTCAACGTGTTCAACATGGTCAACATGGTCAACATGGTCAATATGGTCAACATGGTCAACGTGGTCAACATGGTCAACGTGGTCAATATGGTCAACATGGTCAATATGGTCAACATGGTCAACATGGTCAACGTGGTCAACATGGTCAACATGGTCAACGTGGTCAACGTGGTCAACATGGTCAATATGGTCAACAAGGTCAACAAGGTCAACATGGTCAACATGGTCAACGTGGTCAACGTGGTCAACATGGTCAACATGGTCAACATGGTCAACATGGTCAATATGGTCAATATGGTCAATATGGTCAACAGCAACTCAATCACTTCACCAATATACACCCTAGGTATAGGGGTCCTCATTGCCAGCAGTATATCCAATTGCAAGATTTTAAATGTATTCATTACATATGACAAATAGACTAAAAACTTGAAAACTATGCAACAGAGAGGCAGAGGGAGAGGAGAAGGAGGAAGAGGAGGAAGAGGAGGGAGAAACCTTGAGCCGGGTCCCTTTTGCTCCTGTGGAGTCGGCCCTCTCGCTGCCGGCCAAATCCACCAGGCTGATTTTGCTGACCTGTGACAGAAACATCAATGGTAGCGCAGGGAAATGCATGAGTTGACTGAAAACGCAGCTAAAGTAATTTATTTTCACACTAATTCATTCAACAGTTGGCACAAGATACCCTCCCTCACAATGCCATAGACACATTACCAAGTGCCCTCAGACTCAGAGGCAAGCGGCAGCCCCACAACTGGATGCAAGAGCTGATAAAAAACGGCGATGAATAGCTTTTTTTCAACAGGCTTAAAGTCACAGACTTCAAGCAGCTAAGAGAGATGGGATGAATCTCAAATGTATTTTTCTCAAACTCGTCCCATCCTCTCTCTTGGCATATCACATCTCTCTGATATTTTGAGAAGGGATGAGGAGAGAGCTCTGGTTGCATTTTATTGTACTGTATATGAAGAGAGACCCCCTGGGGCTGAGACGACGCCCCTCCTACCTTCTCTGAGGTGTTATCAGTCTCAGCATCGAGGCGTTTCTGGGTGAAGATAATGTTGAACACAGCGTGGGAGCGACTGCTGGTCTCGTTCATGTTGGTGGCCGCCACCGTCCTGCAGAGAAGAAGAGAATGTTGGGTAATGTTCACTTGGTACCAAACTGAAGAAAACTGACTGAAACAGGAAGTAACTTTCCTGGACTTGTCCAATAAGAAACACTAATTTGTCCTTTGTGCCCCACTGAACATGACAGAGTATACTGCATGATGAAACGCCACAGAAATACCCATGAGTTTACCAGTCAGATTTACAATGTTAGAGGATCCCACCTCTTTCTATAGATTTTATTTCCAGACAGTGTGTTCAGAACCTACCGTGTAATATCATTTTTATTTAACCTTTATTTAACCTTTATTTAACATTTATTTAACCTTTATTTAACTAGGCATGTCAGTTATGGACACATTTTTATTTTACCATGACGGCTTAACCCGGCCAAACCTTAACCCGGACGACGCTGAGGCCAATTGTGCGCCGCCCTACGGGACGAGTACTGTGTGATGTAACACTAGTGAAATCTACTCACGTTGAGACAGAAGAACAATAACAAGTCATTTGAGATCAACGATCCATCTTGATAATAAAGAATACAAACCTCCACAGTGAACAGTATTATTCAGGTACAAAAATTAATTTCAACAAGATATGCGAAATGACAGAAAAATTTAAAACCAATTTCCTCTAACGCTCTCTAGCAACCAAAAACATCAATTATCATCTTCCTAATGACACGTTGCATTCAATTTGAGGCGTTTTAAGCGGGGTCGTCAGCGACTGGTTCTTCTACTGTTTAGTTGCTATGGTTAGCTTAGAGCTAATGAGACAAGAGACAGCGTGGTGATTCGTAAGGGAGCCTAAAGTTCTGCCCAAGAAGACAGTGAGGAGTGTACTGAGAAAGAATACTATTGTAGTGTGATAATTTCTAGGGAGGTCCCAGCAGCAGTGAGTGATAGCGTGAGGTAGAGAGTTGCAGTGCAATACAACCGTTTCTATTCTCCATCCTGCTGCTGTTTTCACATTTGGGATGAAAAACAGAAGGAACAGGAAATACACTGTTTGATCCTGGCACCTCGGTAGAGGTGTGAATGGATGGACAGAGCACAGTGGAGGGGTAGATGGATGGACAGAGCACAGTGGAGGGGTAGATGGATGGACAGAGCACAGTGGAGGGGTAGATGGATGGACAGAGCACAGTGGAGGGGTAGATGGAGGGACATAGCACAGTGGAGGGGTAGATGGATGGACAGAGCACAGTGGAGGGGTAGATGGAGGGACATAGCACAGTGGAGGGGTAGATGGATGGACAGAGCACAGTGGAGGGGTAGATGGAGGGACATAGCACAGTGGAGGGGTAGATGGATGGACAGAGCACAGTGGAGGGGTAGATGGAGGGACAGAGCACAGTGGAGGGGTAGATGGAGGGACAGAGCACAGTGGAGGGGTAGATGGAGGGACAGAGCACAGTGGAGGGGTAGATGGAGGGACAGAGCACAGTGCTGTCTGACTGATGCATCTCCACTGAGGCGTGTACTGCTACAGATCAGGATGGTACACGTCAGTAAGTCAACGGCGATTTCAACGTTACTGAACTGCCTGATATAGAGAAAACAGTTGATTCGTTATTAATTGATTCATGAATCATTGAGTCATTTATCATTGACAGAGCAATGGGATTTGGTTCCAATGTGTTTGCAGCATGGACAAGTCTGGAACTTCAACCCTTCATTGTTGCTTTGTTTGTCTGATGTTTGTCCTGTCTATCTGCTGGAGTATCCTAGTGTTCCAGTCTACCCGTTTCCGCTCTACTCCACCATGTCTTTAACGTGTTAGTTAATGAACTCAATGTAAATTCAATCTATTGTGGTCTGTTAGATCAAGTCTTCCCATGCAGTAAATTCCCTCATCGACACAACATTTTCTAATTAATGAATCTATTCATTCACGGCCAACATGGTACAGCATGGAAACTTCACCTCACCAAGGCTGCATCCCAAACGGAACCTTAGCCCCTATGGACCCTGGTCAAAAAGTAGTGCACTACATAGGGAATAGAGAGATATTTGGGACTCACACCCTAAACCTTCTCAAACAGAGCCTATGTTCTACTTAGAATGTAGGCTCAATATATTGCCTGAGGCTAAATGGTATTGCAAGTGTGGATATTGGAACAAAGCCACAATCTTTAGAATAAAACCCCATTTGAATTAATGAGAAAACCAAACACCCCAAAGAAAATAAACCCTAGCCATCATATATCATCCATCCTTAATCCATCCGTTCACCCACCCAATCATTCAGTGATTCATTCATCCATTCATCCATCCATCCATCCATCCATCCATCCATCCATCCATCCATCCAACACCAAGATAAATTCATAGTAACGTGTTCAAATCCAAATGTCACATGCGCCGAATACAACAATACAACCTTACCTATGAAATGCTTACATACAAGCCTTAACCAGCAATGCAGTTTCAAGAAAATACGTTTTAAAAAAAGTAAGAGATAAGAAAAACAAGTAATTAAAAAGCAGCAGTAAATAACAGTAGCGGGTCTATATAAAGGGGGTACCGGTACAGAGTCAATGTGGAGGCTATATACAGGGGGTACCGGTACAGAGTCAATGTGGAGGCTATATACAGGGTGTTACGGTACAGAGTCAATGTGGAGGCTATATACAGGGTGTTACGGTACAGAGTCAATGTGGAGGCTATATACAGGGGGTACCGGTACAGAGTCAATGTGGAGGCTATATACAGGGGGTACCGGTACAGAGTCAATGTGGAGGCTATATACAGGGTGTTACGGTACAGAGTCAATGTGGAGGCTATATACAGGGTGTTACGGTACAGAGTCAATGTGGAGGCTATATACAGGGTGTTACGGTACAGAGTCAATGTGGAGACTATACACGGGCGGTACCGGTACAGAGTCAATGTAGAGGCTATATACAGGGGGTACTGGTACAGAGTCAATGTGGAGACTATATACAGGGTGTACTAGTACAGAGTCAATGTGGAGACTATATACAGGGGGTACCGGTACAGAGTCAATGTGGAGACTATATACAGGGGGTACTGGTACAGAGTCAATGTGGAGACTATATACAGGGGGTACCGGTACAGAGTCAATGTGGAGGCTATGTACAGGGGGTACCGGTACAGAGTCAATGTGGAGGCTATATACAGGGGGTACCGGTACAGAGTCAATGTGGAGGCTATATACAGGGGGTACCGGTACAGAGTCAATGTGGAGACTATATACAGGGGGTACCGGTACAGAGTCAATGTGTCAATGTGCGGGGGCACCGGTGTCGAGGTAATTGAGGTAGTTATGTAAATGCAGGTTGGGTTATTAAAGTGGCTATGCATAGACAAGAACAGAGAGTAGCAGCAGCGTATGGGGGGGTGCAAATAGTCTGGGTAGCCATTTGAATAGCTGTTCAGGAGTCTTATGGCTTGGGGGTTGAAGCTGTTCAGAAGCATCTTGGACCTAGACTTGGCGCTCCGGTACCGGTTGCCGTGCAGTCTATGACTATGGGGGCTGGAGTCTTTGACAATTTTTAGGGCCTTCCTCTGACACCGCCTGGTATAGAGGTCCTGGATGGCAGGGATCTTGGCCCCAGTGATGTACTGGGCCGTACGCACTACCCTCTGTAGTGACTTGTGGTCGCAGGCCGAGCAGTTGCCATAACAGGCAGTGATGCAACCAGTCACGATGCTCTTGATGGTGCAGCTGTAAAACCTTTTGAGGATCTGAGGACCAATGCCAAATCTTTTCAGTCTCCTGAGGAGGAATATGTTTTGTCGTGCCCTCTTCACGACTATCTGGGTGTGCTTGGACCATGTTAGTTTGTTGGTGATGTTGACACCAAGGAACTTGGAGCTCTCAACCTGCTCCACTACACCCCCGTCAATGAGAATGGGGGCGTACTCGGTCCTCTTTTTCCTGTAGTCACAATCATCTCCTTAGTCTTGATCATGTTGAGGGAGAGTTTGTTGTCCTTGCACCACACGGTCAGGTCTCTGATCTCCTCCCTATAGGCTGTCTCATCGTGGTCAGGCCTAACACTGTTGTGTCATCAGCAAACTTAATGATGGTGTTGGAGTTGCGCCTGGCCATGCAGTCATGAGTGAAAAGGGAGTACAGGAGGGGACTGAGCACGCACCCATGAGGGACACCCGTCTTGAGGATCAGCATGGCAGATGTGTTGTTATCTACCCTTACCTCCTGGGGGCGACCCGTCAGGAAGTCTAGGACCCAGTTGCAGAGGGAGGTGTTTAGTCCCAGGGTCCTTAGCTTAGTGATGAGCTTTGAGGGTACTATGGTGTTGAATGCTGAGCTATAATCAATGAATAGTATTCTCACAAAGGTGTTCCTTTTGTCCAGGTGGGAAAGGGCAGTGTGGAGTGCAATAAAGATTCCATCATCTGTGGATCTGTTGGGGCGGTATGCAAATTGGAGTGGGTCTAGGGTTTCTGGGATAATGGTGTTGATGTGAGCCATGACCAGCCTTTCAAAGCATTTCATCGGTAGTCATTTAGGCAGCTTACCTTAGTGTTCTTGGGCACAGGGACTATGGTGGTCTGCTTGAAACATGTTGGTATTACAGACTCAGAAAGGGAGAGGTTGAAAATGTCAGTGAAGACACTTGCCAGTTGGTCAGTGCATGCTCGGAGTACATGTCCTGGTAATCCATCTTGCCCAGCGGCCTTGTGAATGTTGACCTGTTTAAAGGTCTTACTCACATCGGCTGTGGAGAGCGTGATCACACAGTCATCCAGCTGATGCTCTCATGCATGTTTCAGTGTTACTTGCCTCGAAGTGAGGATAGAAGTTATTTAGCTCACTGGGCAGCTCTCGGCTGTGCTTCCCTTTGTAGTCTGTAATAGCAAGCTCTGCCACATCCGACGAGTGACGGAACCGGTGTAGTACGATTTGATCTTAGTCATGTATTGACACTTTGCCTGTTTGATAGTTCGTCAGAGGGCTTGCGGGATTTCTTATAAGTTTCTGGGTTAGAGTCCCGCTCCTTGAAAGCGGCAGCTCTACCCTTTAGCTCAGTGCGAATGTTGCCTGTAATCGATGGCCTCTGGTTGGGGTATGGGGTACAGTATGGGGTTTGGGGTACAGTCACTGTGGGGATGATGTCCTCAATGCACTTATTGATAAAGCCAGTGACTGATGTGGTGTACTCCTCAATGCCATCGGAAGAATCCTGGAACATATTCCAGTCTGTGCTAGCAAAACAGTCCTGTAGTTTAGCATCTGCTTCATTTGACCACTTTTTTAGAGACGAGTCACTAGTGCTTCTTGCTTTAATTTTTGCTTGTAAGCAGGAATCAGGAGGATAGAATTATGGTCAGATTTGCCAAATGGAGGGCGAGGAAGAGCTTAGTAGGCGTCTCTGTGTGTGGAGTAAAGGTGGCCTAGAATTTTTTTCCCTCTGGTTGCACATTTAACATGCTGATAGAAATCCTGGTAAACTGATGTAAGTTTCCCTGCATTAAAGTCGCCGGCCACTAGGAGCGCCACCTCTGGATGAGAGTTTTCCTGTTTGCTTACGGCGGAATATAGTTAATTTAGTGCGGTTTTAGTGCCAACCTCGCTCTGTGGTGGTATGTAGACAGCTACGAAAAGTACAGTTGAAAACTCTCTAGGTAGATAGTGTGGTCTACAGCTTACCATGAGATACTCTACCTCAGCCGAGCAACACCTTGAGACTTTCTTAGATATCATGCACCAGCTGTGTCGCTGTTCTGTCTTGTCAATACAGTGTATAACCCGCCAGCTGTATGTTCTTGATGTCGCCGTTCAGCCACGACTCGGTGAAACATAAGATATTACAGTTTTTAATGTCCCGTTGGTAGGATATACGTGCTTTCAGTTTGTCCCATTTATTTTCCAGCGATTGAACATTAGCTGGCAGAACGGAGAGCAAGGGCAGATTAGGCACTCGTCGCCTGATCCTCACAAGGCACCCTGATCTTTTGCCTCGAAATCTCAGTTTCCTTCGCCAGCGAATCACGGGGATCGGGGCCTGGTCGGGTGTCTGCAGTATATCCATCGCGCCCAACTCATTGAAGAAGAACTCCTCGTCCAATTTGAGGTGAGTAATCCCAGTTCTGATGTCCAGAAGCTCTTTTCGGTCATAAGAGACGGTAGCAGAAACATTATGTACAAAACAAATTACAAACAATGCGAAAAAAAACTACAAAATAGCATGATTGGTTGAGAGCCGATAAGACGACAGCTCTACCCCTGGCGCCATGGCAATGTTGCATGGCAATTAAGTTTTCTGATTCTGATTCATCAACCCACCCACCCATCCACGCATCCACCCATCCACGCATCCACCTATCCATACATACACTGTACATCTACCTATCTAACCATCCATCAATCCATCCATCCATCCATCCACTCACCTAGCCTTGTTTCCAGAGTCCATGAGGTCCTGGATGTCGTTGTAGGAGGTGACAGCCAGCTTGGACAGGTCCTCTACGTACGGCCCCATCAGGGGGTGTTCCCTCACACGCAGGTTCCCTTTGTTCTTAGGGTTCAGGAGGTCACGCACACGCTCGCAGTAGATCTCCATGTAGCTCACCTGAGGAGGAGGGAGGGAGGGAGGGGGGCATAAAGGGTTAGAACACGGGAGAGGTCACAAAGAGTCACATCTCCCACAGGTTCTTTCTCGTTTCATCTTTCCTAAATTCCTAATGTCCTCATGTTCTTGGAGGGACTATGGAGCCACGGCTCCAATGTGTTTTGAGAAGGAGGCAATGCTAAGAATTGAGGAAAGACGGAAAATAATTAAGAAAAAAAGCCATAGTGAGAGGAAGCGGACCCTTACAGGAAGACAGGATGCGACATGACGGGCAGTGGGGACCAATGAGAGGCCCCTGTTTGTTAACTGTAACGTACCTCCACAGAGTAGGACTTGGTGTTGTCATTATTACAGTCGTTAAACTTGGTGAAGAGGTCTTCACACATCTAGGGGGAGCAAGAGAACAAAAGGTTTGGAGTGAACATTTATTATTAACTGATATATGGTTTGTCTGTCCCGGGACAGATATACGAACACATTGACACATTGAATAATCAATCATCCAATGTGTTTCATCACAATATAGCTTTCATTAATTTCCAACACCTGTCCTTTGTGTTTAGGCATGGAGAGCTAGGTAAATGATTCGCTAACCAGCAATTCCGGTTGGAGAATTCAGGGGATTCTGGGAATGTTCCATCCAGGAAAACCAGGGATTTTTCTAAAAAGTTACAGGGATTTTGTAACCCTGGTGTAGAGGTAACAGTATATGCTGTATACCAGAGGGATGATGCCTTCCTGGTCCTTCAAGTCCGGCTTCCCCATCATGGTGTAGGACTTCCCAGATCCGGTCTGACCATAGGCAAAGATACAGACGTTGTATCCCTCGAAGGCGTGGAGCAGCATCTCCTCACCAATGTCCTTGTACACCTGCTGCTGGCCAGCAAAGTTGATGTCCTCGGGCTGTGGAGAGAGAATGTGTAGGGTTAGATGAACATCCATCAACATGATTAACCAAGACACCACTACAAATTGGATTCATTGTTTTTGTTGTTTTCTACTTATATGATAATCCTACATATGACATTCTCAACTCTGTCTCTGAGTGCTGTAGTCCAGAAGTAATCTGTGTCTCTGGGTACTGTAGTCCAGAAGTAATCTGTGTCTCTGGGTGCTGTAGTCCAGAAGTAATCTGTGTCTCTGGGTACTGTAGTCCAGGAGTAATCTGTGTCTCTGGGTGCTGTAGTCCAGAAGTAATCTGTGTCTCTGGGTGCTGTAGTCCAGAAGTAATCTGTGTCTCTGGGTACTGTAGTCCAGGAGTAATCTGTGTCTCTGGGTGCTGTAGTCCAGGAGTAATCTGTGTCTCTGGGTGCTGTAGTCCAGAAGTAATCTGTGTCTCTGGGTACTGTAGTCCAGGAGTAATCTGTGTCTCTGGGTGCTGTAGTCCAGGAGTAATCTGTGTCTCTGGGTGCTGTAGTCCAGAAGTAATCTGTGTCTCTGGGTACTGTAGTCCAGGAGTAATCTGTGTCTCTGGGTACTGTAGTCCAGGAGTAATCTGTGTCTCTGGGTGCTGTAGTCCAGAAGTAATCTGTGTCTCTGGGTGCTGTAGTCCAGAAGTAATCTGTGTCTCTGGGTGCTGGTGCCCAGGAGTAATCTGTGTCTCTGGCTGCTGTAGTCCAGGAGTAATCTATGTCTCTGGGTGCTGGTGCCCAGGAGTAATCTGTGTCTCTGGGTGCTGTAGTCCAGGAGTAATCTGTGTCTCTGGGTGCTGGTGTCCAGGAGTAATCTGTGTCTCTGGGTGCTGTTGTCCAGGAGTAATCTGTGTCTCTGGGTGCTGTAGTCCAGGAGTAATCTATGTCTCTGGGTGCTGGTGCCCAGGAGTAATCTGTGTCTCTGGGTACTGTAGTCCAGGAGTAATCTGTGTCTCTGGGTGCTGTAGTCCAGGAGTAATCTGTGTCTCTGGGTGCTGTTGTCCAGGAGTAATCTGTGTCTCTGGGTGCTGTAGTCCAGGAGTAATCTATGTCTCTGGGTGCTGGTGCCCAGGAGTAATCTGTGTCTCTGGGTGCTGTAGTCCAGGAGTAATCTGTGTCTCTGGGTGCTGGTGCCCAGGAGTAATCTGTGTCTCTGGCTGCTGTAGTCCAGGAGTAATCTGTGTCTCTGGGTGCTGTAGTCCAGGAGTAATCTGTGTCTCTGGGTGCTGGTGCCCAGGAGTAATCTGTGTCTCTGGCTGCTGTAGTCCAGAAGTAATCTGTGTCTCTGGGTGCTGTTGTCCAGGAGTAATCTGTGTCTCTGGGTGCTGTAGTCCAGGAGTAATCTATGTCTCTGGGTGCTGGTGCCCAGGAGTAATCTGTGTTTCTGGGTGCTGTAGTCCAGGAGTAATCTGTGTCTCTGGGTGCTGGTGCCCAGGAGTAATCTGTGTCTCTGGGTGCTGGTGCCCAGGAGTAATCTGTGTCTCTGGCTGCTGTAGTCCAGAAGTAATCTGTGTCTATGGGTACTGTAGTCCAGGAGTAATCTGTGTCTCTGGGTGCTGTAGTCCAGGAGTAATCTATGTCTCTGGGTGCTGGTGCCCAGGAGTAATCTGTGTCTCTGGGTGCTGTAGTCCAGGAGTAATCTGTGTCTCTGGGTGCTGGTGCCCAGGAGTAATCTGTGTCTCTGGGTGCTGGTGCCCAGGAGTAATCTGTGTCTCGGGAGTAACCCAATTTGTATGGTTCTGACAAAAACAGAGTAAAAACTAACGGACAACTAGTAAAAGCTCAAAACAAGTTTATTCACCTAAACATCTGAAAAGACAAAGACATGTTTCCACCAGGACCCCCCTCCTCCTTTTCTCTAAACATGACATCCCTGTTGCTAGGCAGGAAGTTAAGTGATGTGGGTAATAAACTGTTTTTTCTCCCTTCATGTGACCTGACCTGACCTTTGACCCCCCCGTTCTTCACTAATCCACAGCTATTCAACCTTATCAGTGACCTCAACCATGTGATGGCCTTTTCCCTTACTTAGTAACTCTCCAAGCCCACTGGCTCATATCCACCCTTAATTGACCCTACCATATGTTTAACCTTTATTTAACTAGGCAAGTCGGGTTAAGAACAAATTCTTATTTACAATGACGACTTACACATAACCATTAACTTCTGGTGTAGCAAATATTTAAAATTACAAATCCAATTTATAAAAAAGACAAGTGCCGTCTTTTTCTATTAAAATACACAATCATATCAAATATATGCATGTCGAATGTAATCAAAGTCCTTTAATAAAGGATTACTGTGTAGTATGACATCAGCAGTGGTGATGTAAAGCTGCAGTAGTCAGTCAGAGGTACAGGTACTTACCGAGGTATGTGACCAGTAAGAGTAATCAAAGTTGAAGCTCTTATTCTCTTTGGGCTGCTTGGGGTTGAGGATGGCTGAAAGACATGACAGACAGATTAGTGAGAGAGAGAGAGAGATGGGGGGGGGGTCACGGAGGAAGGTGACTAGGGTGAGAGGACCGCCCTACTTGCCCTGCCGTGTGAAACTAGATCTGCTTGTTGGGTCAGTGATCGTCAGCGTGAATATCCCCGGTCTATAGTAGTGCACCACATAGAGAATAGGGAATAGGGAATAGGGAATGCCATTTGAGACACAACTAATGTGTGACGTGTCTAAGGCCAGAGGGAGGGAGGGAGGGAGGGAGGGAGGGAGGGAGGGAGGGAGGGAGGGAGGGAGGGAGGGAGAATGGCTGAGTCACTGCTTCCATGCGCACTTTACAGACAGACTGTTCCCTTCTGGACAATTACAGAGTACAGACAAGACAGACAGACAGAGGGTTTCGCTTCTTTTATATTCTTGTGCTCCGGGCTAATTAATGGATACCGTCAGAACAGGCTTGTGTATGCAACTGGACAGCGACTGGTTCATGTAACCTGTGGACGTGACCAATAAACGTTGATTTAATTTACTACAATACATTGCTTTTATTAAGTGCTAGTGTGGTAATTGGAAACAAGCCAGATGTTAGGGGTGGGGTTTACTGTAAAGCAATGACCTTAGAATCAAATTTATGATGGCGTCATACTGGATGGCCACCGTTTTGCAAGCTCTGACTCAACTTTGCTATTTTGTGATGCTTTGTTGTTTATTTTAACTTAATTTTCTCTAAATGTATCCGCTATCATTTCTTACAACCGACAAGAACTTTTGAAGATCAGATCAGCAGTTACCTACCTCAAAACTTCAACTTCGACTCATCTACCCTGGGCTCTTTCCGTAATTCCAGCCAAATTTTTGGAAACGCCAACGTTACAGAGGCAAGAGAGGGGGGATCCTAGTGAAATTAAGGCGAAGGGTGAAACAGCCACCTCCTCCCTCCATTCTATTGGCCAATCACTAGATAACAAGATGGAGGACCTCTGATCGTCCCCTCCATTCTAATGGCTGATGTACCAGTCACTAGATAACAAGATGGAGGACCTCTGATCGTCCCCTTCATTCTAATGGCTGATGTACCAGTCACTAGATAACAAGATGGAGGACCTCTGATCGTCCCCTCCATTCTACTGGCTGATGTACCAGTCACTAGATAATAAGATGGAGGGATGGTGGAGTTGATTCATCAGCGTCTTCATCATTTACAGGACAGCAGTTCTATCTACATGTCCTGTACAGAGCAGTTCCATCTTACATGTCCTGTACGTCAAGACTGTTTTGAGTCATAAAGCCTTTCATCAATAAGGACACTTACATCACTTAGCAACAGAAACGCCTGCTAGTTGCTAGATAGCTGTCCTCAGTCCCACCATAAAACAATCCAGAGGTTAATTAAACCCTCATTGTCTACCATCACTTAGAGTCATCTGCAGTATGAATAGTAAGTTACAGGAAGGCTGTCATGACCGTCCAATAGAGTTGATGAGTGGGAGGGTGACGGGGTGTGTGTGTGTGTGTGTGTGTGTATGTGTGTGTATGTGTGTGTGTGTGCGTGTGTGCGTGTGTGCGTGTGTGCGTGTGTGCGTGTGTGCGCGTGTGCGCGTGTGCGTGTGTGCGTGTGTGCGTGTGTGTGTGTGTGTGTGTGTGTGTGTGTGTGCGTGTGTGTGTGTGTGTGTGTGTGTGTGTGTGTGTGTGTGTGTGTGTGTGTGATTACGGTAAAGCAGTTGTTGTAGTATATACCCAGAGGGTTCCCTTGTCCACAGTACTGCACCCTTACATGATTCACTATTTCTTCTCAAATAAGTTGAAATGTAAACTTTTTTTTTTTTTTTACATGTGTATTTGTTTAAGCTTCTATCGTATTTGTTTGATTTACAACTGCACAGGACCCCCCTCCCTCCCCCCGAAAAATGGACAGAGAGGGATGCTATGTTAGCTAGCTGGCTATGTCTATCCAACACTGGAACTCTTTCAAGTCAAAGGTAAACTTTTGGTTTTATTAATTTATTGCCACTGAGGCCCGGTGTAACTGCTAAACTGCTTGCTGCACACTGTACTGCCGAGATCCTCGCTGGTTTTAGATACTACTACACTGTGGGAGTTAGGAACACAAGAGTTTTGCTACATCCGCAATAACATCTGGTAAATATGTGATGTGACCCAATAACATTTGATTTGATTTACTAACACTTTATTTCTAGTAGCCAACACTAAATATACAAAGGTATGTGGACACCACTTCAAATGAGTGGATTCGGCAATTTCAGCCACACCCGTTGCTGACAGGTATATAAAATCGAGCACACCGCCATGCAATCTCCATAGACAAACATTGGCAGTAGAATGGCCCATACTGAAGAGCTCAGTGACTTTCAAAGCGGGACAGTCATAGGATGCCACCTTTCCAACAAATCAGTTCAAATGTCTGCCCTGCCAGAGCCTTTCCTGTTTCAGCATGACAATGCCCCTGTGCACAAAGCGAGGTCCATACAGAAATGATTTGTTGAGATCGGTGTGGAAGAACTTGACCGGCCTGCACAGAGCCCTGACCTCAACCCCATCTAACACCTTTGGGATGAATTGGAACGCCGACTGTGAGCCTGGTCTAATCGCCCAACATCAATGCCCGACCTCACTAATGCTCTTGTGGCTGAATGGAAGCAAGTCCCCGCAGCAATGTTCCAACATCAAGTGGAAAGCCTTCCCAGAACTTGTCACAGACATCTGTTGTATCGTGCACTGAAGTCCACAAGCGAAGGTGTAAAGGTGAGAGGAGAAGAGAGCGTAGATGTGAGAATGAATTATATAACGTGCAACGTGATCATGTTGTTTGTATGCGGCTGCTAATTCTGTGTTTGCGCGTGATCAGGGGGTGTATTCATTCCGCCAAATTTCGTTGAAAAACTTTTTCTTAAACGGAAGCAAACGGAAAGAAACGGGGATAAACATACCTGAATCTGTCCAATAGAAACTCTCGTTTGCAACTGTTGGACTAATGACTACACCCTAGATCAGCTAGATGCAGGTAATAGTGTCCAAGGCGGTATTGAATGTGTCAATGCATTGTCAGCTTGATTACTCTAAATGATCTCGACCTGTGTTCACCTACGTTGTAAACTTTCATTCGTAGGCTAGGTTGTAGTAACCTCATGATGAGTATAGGGAACATTCTAGTATCATGTAGTAGCCTGAACCATATTCATTGCTTTACACTTGTGTATACAAGGTAGTTGTTGTGGAATTGGTAGATTACTTGTTAGATATTTACTTCACTGTCGGAACTAGAAGCACAAGCATTTCGCTACACCGGATGTATGTGACCAATACATTTGATTTGATTTGATTTGACCTGCGGATGTTACGTTGAACTGGGTGAATGGAATATGAACGACAGTCATCCAATACGCTGTAATGGAAATAAGGCCGTGCTCATCTTCAACGTCACCGACCGGCACTGACTTTGACAGAGAAGGTGTTGCGTCATTAAAAGGTGAACAATCGCTCTATTCTCTCTAATTGATTAAGTCAAGTCCATTGTCGTCATCTCTCTCTCTCTCTCTCTCTCTCTCTCTCTCTCTCTCGCTCTCTCTCTCTCTCTGGCAGTCATCATCATTTCCTTGAAATTCTCTTACGTGATGTCATCGATGACTTTGATTCTTTGAGTCATTCACTTTCCACTACCGATCTCTCCCCACATCTCTCTCCCCACCTCTCTCCCCACCTCCCCCACATCTCTCTCCCCACCTCTCTCCCCCACCTCTCTCCCCACCTCCCCCACATCTCTCTCCTCACCTCTCTCCCCCAACTCTCTCTCCCCACCTCCCCCACATCTCTCTCCCCACCTCTCTCCCCCACCTCTCTCTCCCCACCTTCCCCACATCTCTCTCCCCACCTCTCTCCCCCAACTCTCTCAACCCACCTCTCTCTCCCCAATGCTAACAAACAACCACTCACTAAAAGGATGGATGAGGTCTTTATTTCTCTAATTATCTCTCTGCGAGCCATTTAATGAGCCTACTAAAAGAGAGGTAGAGTCAGAGCAGAACAGTTCTGCGTCCCAAAATGGCACCCTATTCCCTATGGGCCCTGGTCAAAAGTAGTGCACCCTATTCCCTATGGGCCCTGGTCAAAAGTAGTGCACCCTATTCCATATGGGCCCTGGTCAAAAGTAGTGCACCCTATTCCCTATGGGCCCTGGTCAAAAGTAGTGCACCCTATTCCCTATGGGCCCTGGTCAAAAGTAGTGCACCCTATTCCCTATGGGCCCTGGTCAAAAGTAGTGCACCCTATTCTTTATGGGCCCTGGTCAAAAGTAGTGCACCCTATTCCCTATGGGCCCTGGTCAAAAGTAGTGCACTACATAGGGAATAGGGGGCTATTTGGGACGCATTCCCAGCAGTCTCAAATGAATCAATCCCAGTGAAATGAGATCCCAGCATCAGGCAGGAATGACTTTGGTTTCCCTGGGGACACTTAATAAACACCACTTCCTGTTCCTGACCAGTACAGACAAAATGGTTCCCAGAGCTGACTCTGTACTACAGCCACTCTGTACTACAGCCACTCTGTACTACAGCCACTCTGTACTACAGCCACTCTGTACTACAGCCACTCTGTACTACAGCCACTCTGTACTACAGCCACTCTGTACTACAGCCACTCTGTACTACAACCCTGCACGGGCATGAATTTTAATCCCGAGCTCTGTCCGAAACCCCAAATCCTAAATCATTTCCTCCATCAGTAAATCCATTAGCTTCTCCTCTCTGTCTGTAACTAACACCCTGCCAGCAGCTCGCTCTGCATGCACTCCGCTAACGGCAGCTCTGAGTCTGAGTAACTATAGCAACAGCTTCACTTGAGCTGCTCTGCTCAATGACGAGACATCAGAGAGAGCAGTCAAATCAAATCATATATGAAAAAACAGAGAGTAGCAGTAGCGTAGCAGTTAGCTGTTAGCTACTTTTCATCACTCTAAACTCCCACAAAAACTCAAGGAACATTATTAGTATCTGTGAAATAGCCTCTGCTGTCTTATATTTGACACGGTTGAAGCACTTTTGACGTCAGGTTACGATCTTAGTCACGTATGACTGTACTGCACAGCAGATCACTAGAAAAGGCCAATGTCAGCGGTCAGTTTAGCGATAACAAGAGCCCTACACGTACCCTAGTTCAAATCAAATCAAAGTTTATTTGTCACGTGCGCCGAATACAACAGGTGTAGACCTTACAGTCAAATGCCGAATACAACAGGTGTAGTAGACCTTACAGTCAAATGCCGAATACAACAGGTGTAGTAGACCTTACAGTGAAATGCTGAATACAACAGGTGTAGTAGACCTCACAGTGAAATGCTGAATACAACAGGTGTAGTAGACCTTACAGTCAAATGCTGAATACAACAGGTGTAGTAGACCTTTTAGTGAAATGCTGAATACAACAGGTGTAGTAGACCTCACAGTGAAATGCTGAATACAACAGGTGTAGTAGACCTTATAGTGAAATGTTTACTTACAGGCTCTAACCAATAGTGAAAAAAAGGTATTAGGTGAACAATAGGTAGGTAAAGAAATAAAACAACAGTAAAAAGACAGGCTATATACAGTAGAGAGGCTGTATACAGTAGAGAGGCTGTATACAGTAGAGAGGCTGTATACAGTAGAGAGGCTGTATACAGTAGAGAGGTTATAACAGTAGAGAGGTTATATACAGTAGAGAGGTTATAACAGTAGAGAGGCTATATACAGTAGAGAGGCTATATACAGTAGAGAGGTTATAACAGTAGAGAGGCTATATACAGTAGAGAGGCTATATACAGTAGAGAGGTTATATACAGTAGAGAGGCTATATACAGTAGAGAGGCTATATACAGTAGAGAGGTTATAACAGTAGAGAGGTTATATACAGTAGAGAGGTTATAACAGTAGAGAGGCTATATACAGTAGAGAGGCTATATACAGTAGAGAGGTTATAACAGTAGAGAGGCTATATACAGTAGAGAGGCTATATACAGTAGAGAGGTTATAACAGTAGAGAGGCTATATACAGTAGAGAGGCTATATACAGTAGAGAGGTTATATACAGTAGAGAGGATCATATACAGTAGAGAGGCTATATACAGTAGAGAGGTTATAACAGTAGAGAGGCTATATACAGTAGAGGCTATATACAGTAGAGAGGTTATAACAGTAGAGAGGCTATATACAGTAGAGAGGTTATAACAGTAGAGAGGCTATATACAGTAGAGAGGCTATATACAGTAGAGAGGTTATAACAGTAGAGAGGCTATATACAGTAGAGAGGTTATAACAGTAGAGAGGCTATATACAGTAGAGAGGCTATATACAGTAGAGAGGTTATATACAGTAGAGAGGCTATATACAGTAGAGAGGTTATATACAGTAGAGAGGCTATAGACAGTAGAGAGGCTACATACAGTAGAGAGGTTATATACAGTAGAGAGGCTATAGACAGTAGAGAGGCTATATACAGTAGAGAGGCTATAAAAGTAGAGAGGCTATAAGTAGAGAGGCTATATAGAGTAGAGAGGCTATATACAGTAGAGAGGCTATATACAGTAGAGAGGTTATATACAGTAGAGAGGCTATAGACAGTAGAGAGGCTATATACAGTAGAGAGGCTATAAAAGTAGAGAGGCTATATAGAGTAGAGAGGCTATATACAGTAGAGAGGTTATATACAGTAGAGAGGCTATATACAGTAGAGAGGCTATATACAGTAGAGAGGCTACATACAGTAGAGAGGTTATATACAGTAGAGAGGCTATATACAGTAGAGAGGCTATATACAGTAGAGAGGCTATATACAGTAGAGAGGTTATATACAGTAGAGAGGCTATATACAGTAGAGAGGCTATATACAGTAGAGAGGTTATATACAGTAGAGAGGCTATATACAGTAGAGAGGCTATATACAGTAGAGAGGTTATATACAGTAGAGGCTATATACAGTAGAGAGGCTATAACAGTAGAGAGGCTATATACAGTAGAGAGGTTATATACAGACACCGGTTAGTCAGGCTGATTGAGGTAGCATGTACATGTAGATATGGTTATAGTGACTAGGCATATATGACGAACAGAGAGTAGCAGTAGCAAACCGTTGGCCTCAACAGACTCAATAGACCAGGGTTCAGGTTAATTCCAAATTCAAATTCCAGTCAATTGAAGAAGTACACTGAAATTTCAATTCTCTTCAATGCTTTTCAACGAGGACCATTTGGAATTTGGTTTACTTTCTGTATTGACTGGAATTTACCTCAACCCTGCAACAGACACTGTCAGTTAGACCATAGAGATCCTATTATTGATGTTATATATGTAATCATAATCAGTCTTCATAATCACTTTACAGTACAACATGTATTGATATCAATAAATAATGGCCATGCGAATCATTGTGATGATGACTATGCTATTTAGCTGCTCTTATGTAGTCATTAACTACAGCATTTAGCTGTTCTTATGTAGCCATTAACTAAAGCATTTAGTTGTTCTTATGTAGCCATTAACTACAGCATTTAGCTGTTCTTATGTAGCCATTAACTACAGCATTTAGCTGTTCTTATGTAGCCATTAACTACAGCATTTAGCTGCTCTTATGTAGCCATTAACTAAAGCATTTAGTTGTTCTTATGTAGCCATTAACTAAAGCCTTTAGCTGTTCTTATGTAGCCATTAACTAAAGCATTTAGCTGTTCTTATGTAGCCATTAACTAAAGCATTTAGCTGTTCTTATGTAGCCATTAACTAAAGCATTTAGCTGTTCTTATGTAGCCATTAACTAAAGCATTTAGCTGTTCTTATGTAGTCATTAACTACAGCATTTAGCTGTTCTTATGTAGTCATTAACTACAGCATTTAGCTGTTCTTATGTAGCCATTAACTACAGCATTTAGCTGTTCTTATGTAGCCATTAACTAAAGCATTTAGCTGTTCTTATGTAGCCATTAACTACAGCATTTAGCTGTTCTTATGTAGCCATTAACTACAGCATTTAGCTGCTCTTATGTAGCCATTAACTACAGCATTTAGCTGCTCTTATGTAGCCATTGCCAGGGGCTAAGATAGAATGAGGAACAAGCCAGGGGCTAAGATAGAATGAGGAACAAGCCAGGGGCTAAGATACTTTTTCTTTCTTTATTTTTATTTAACTAGGCAAGTCAGTTAAGAACAAATTCGTATTCACAATTACGGCCTAGGAACAGTGGGTTAACTGCCTTGTCCAGGGACAGAACGGCAGATTTTTACCTTGTCAGCTCAGGGATTCAATGTAACAACCTTTTGGTTACTGGCCCAACGCTCTAACCACAAGTCGACTCTGAAGTGAAGAGACGATGAAAAATGTCCCCGTCTCTGACACAGCCACTGGTCAAAAATAGTGCACTCTATAGGGAATATGGTGCCATTTGGTTCGCATCCCACTGTGTTTGAGATCTGGTGAACATAGGCCAGTGTGGCTTGGGTAGGGTTTAGGGTTTCAGGCCCATTAACCGGCCATGACAAAAACTTGAGACACCTAATTTACTAGATCAGGTTTAATGTATAGGTCTAATGATAAACCAGACAAAGACAGACAGAATGTACACACACACACACACACACACACACACACACACACACACACACACACACACACACACACACACACCCCGTCACCCTCCCACTTATCAACTTTATTGGACGGTCATGACAGCCTTCCTGTAACTTACTATTCATACTGCAGATGACTCTAAGTGATGGTAGACAATGAGGGTTTAATTAACCTCTGGATTGTTTTATGGTGGGACTGAGGACAGCTAGTACCAGTAGTATCTGTAATATCTGTAGTATCTGTATTACTAGTAGTATCTGTAGTACCAGTAGTATCTGTAGTATATGTAGTACCAGTAGTATCTGTAGTAACTGTAGTACCAGTAGTATCTGTAGTACCAGTGGTATCGGTAGTACCAGTAGTATAAGTAGTATCTGTAATATCTGTAGTATCTGTATTACTAGTAGTATCTGTAGTACGAGTAGTATCGGTAGTACTAGTAGTATCTGTAGTACCAGTAGTATCTGTAATATCTGTAGTATCTGTAGTACCAGTAGTAACTGTAGTACCAGTAGTATCTGCAGTAGTAGTAGTAGTAGTATCTGTAGTACCAGTAGTATCTGTAATATCTGTAGTATCTGTAGTACTAGTAGTATCTGTAGTATCTGTAATATCTGTAGTATCTGTAATATCTGTAGTAACTGTAGTACCAGTAGTATCTGTAGTACCAGTAGTATCTGCAGTAGTAGTAGTATCTGTAGTACCAGAAGATCTGTAGTACCAGTAGCACCAGTAGTAACTGTAGTACCAGTAGTATCTGTAGTATCTGTAGTATCTGTAGTATCTGTAGTACCAGTACTATCTGTAATATCTGTAGTATCTGTAGTACCAGTAGATCTGTAGTACCAGTAGCACCAGTAGTAACTGTAGTACCAGTAGTATCTGTAATATCTATAGTATCTGTAGTATCTGTAGTACCAGTAGATCTGTAGTACCAGTAGTATCTGTAGTATCTGTAGTATCTGTAATATCTGTAGTATCTGTAATATCTGTAGTATCAGTAGTATCTGTAGTATCTGTAGTATCTGTAGTACCAGTAGTATCTGTAATATCTATAGTATCTGTAGTACCAGTAGATCTGTAGTACCAGTAGCACCAGTAGTAACTGTAGTACCAGTAGAATACGCAGTGTATTCTGGGTTGTTTCAGAAGATAACAAAGAGCACAAAACAAACAACTTGATCAAATCAAACAACCAGCCGACGAGCCCCCCTTGGGAGAACACAGCAGACACTGACTGGTAATTTAGCTACACACAACAACACATGCCTTGTTGTAAATGAGGATAGGAAAGCATCTACCATAACATAATATTTACCATAACATTATATCTAGTATAACATTACATCTACTGTAACATTATATCTATTATAACATTATATCTACTATAACATTATATATAGTATAACATTACATCTACTATAACATTACATCTACTATAACATTATATCTACTATAACATTACATCTAATATAACATTACATCTACTACAACATTATATCTAGTATAAACATTACATCTACTATAACATTATATCTACTATAACATCTACTATAACATTATATCTACTATAACATTATATCTACTATAACATTATATCTACTATAACATCTACTATAACATTATATCTACTATAACATTATATCTACTATAACATTACATCTACTATAAAATTACATCTACTATAACATTACATCTACTATAACATTATATCTACTATAACATCTACTATAACATTATATCTACTATAACATTATATCTACTATAACATCTACTATAACATTACATCTACTATAACATCTACCATAACATAATATTTACCATAATATTATATCTAGTATAACATTACATCTACTATAACATTATATCTATTATAACATTACATCTACTATAAACTTACATCTACTATAACATTATATCTACTATAACATTATATCTACTATAACATCTACTACAACATCTACTATAACATTATATCGACTATAACATTACATCTACTATAACACTACATCTACTATAACATTACATCTACTATAACATTATATCTACTATAACATTATATCTACTATAACATTATATCTACTATAACATCTACTATAACATTACATCTACTATAACATTATATCTACTATAACATTATATCTACTATAACATCTACTATAACATTACATCTACTATAACATCAACTATAACATTATATCTACTATAACATTATATCTGCTATAACATCTACTATAACATTATATCTACTATAACATTATATCTACTATAACATCTACTACAACATCTACTATAACATTATATCTACTATAACATTACATCTATTATAACATTACATCTACTATAAACTTACATCTACTATAACATTATATCTACTATAACATCTACTATAACATTATATCTACTAAAACATTACATCTACTATAACTTTACATCTACTATAACATCCACTATAACATTACATCTATTATAACACTACATCTACTATAACATTACATCTATTATAACACTACATCTACTATAATATTACATCTACTATAACATTATATCTACTATAACATTATATCTACTATAACATCTACTATAACATTACATCTACTATAACATTATATCTACTATAACATCTACTATAACATTATATCTACTATAACATCTACTCTAACATTATATCTACTATAACATTATATCTACTATAACATTATATCTACTATAACATTATGTCTACTATAACATCTACTATAACATTATATCTACTAAAACATTATATCTACTATAACATCTACTATAACATTATATCTACTATAACATTATATCTACTATAACATCTACTACAACATCTACTATAACATTACATCTACTATAACATTATATCTACTATAACATTATATCTACTATAACATCTACTATAACATTATATCTACTATAACATTATATATAGTATAACATTACATCTACTATAACATTGTATCTACTAAAACATTACATCTACTATAACATTATATCTACTATAACATCACATCTACTATAACATTATATCTACTATAACATTATATCTACTATAACATCATATCTACTATAACATTATATCTACTATAACATTATATCTACTATAACATCATATCTACTATAACATTATATCTACTATAACATTATATCTACTATAACATCATATCTACTATAACATTATATCTACTATAACATCTACTATATCATTATATCTACTATAACATTACAACTACTATAACATCTACTATAACATTATATCTCTATAACATCATACCTACTATAACATCATATCTACTATAACATTATATCTACTATAACATTATATCTACTATAACATGATATCTACTATAACATCTACTATAACATTATATCTACTATAACATGATATCTACTATAAAATCTACTATAACATTATATCTAGTATAACATCTACTATAACATTATATCTACTATAACATTGTATCTACTATAACATTACATCTACTATAACATTATATCTACTATTAAATCACATCTACTATAACATTACATCTACTATAACATTATATCTACTATAACATTATATCTACTATAACATTATATCTACTATAACATTATATCTACTATAACATCATATCTACTATGACATTATATCTACTATAACATTATATCTACTATAACATCATATCTACTATAACATTATATCTACTATAACATCTACTATAACATTATATCTACTATAACATCTACTATAACATTATATCTACTATAACATTACATCTACTATAACATTTTATCTACTATAACATTACATCTACTATAACATTATATCTACTATAACATCTACTTTAACATTATATCTACTATAACATTATATCTACTATAACATTATATCTACTATAACATTATATCTACGGCATCTCAGTCTGACTCTGGGTGGTTGTACCACTCCACAGGGACAACATCACACCTTTACAAACACCACACCTTTACAAACACCACACCTTTACAAACATCAGATCATTACAAACATCACACATTTACAAACACCACACCTTTACAAACATCAGATCATTACAAACATCACACCTTTACAAACACCACACAGTTACAAACACCACACAGTTACAAACACCACACAGTTACAAACACCACACCTTTACAAACATCAGATCATTACAAACATCACACCTTTACAAACACCACACAGTTACAAACACCGCACAGTTACAAACACCACACAGTTACAAACATCACACCTTTACAAACATCAGATCATTACAAACATCACACCTTTACAAACATCACACCTTTACAAACATCACACCTCTCTCTCCCTCTCTCAGTCTCTCTCTCTTTCTCTCTTTCTCTCTCTCTCTCTCTCTCTCTCTCTCTTCCTCCCTCTGTCTGTGTTAGCAGAAGTGCACAAAAATTACATCAGCAGCATCCTTGGTCAGAGGAGGAGTGGATGTGGACCAGAATGAGTGAACAGAAGGGTTCCACCCAAAATAGCACCCAAAAGTAGTGCACTATATAGGGAATATGGGTCCTGGTCAAAAGTAGTGCACTATGTAGGGAATAGGGTGCTATTTGGGGCGCAGAGGGAACAGAGGCGAGAACAGAGGAGAAGAGAGAACAGAGGAGAGGACAGAGGAGAGGACAGAGGAGAGGACAGAGGAGAGGACAGAGGAGAGGACAGAGGAGAGGACAGAGGAGAGGACAGAGGAGAGGACAGAGGAGAGGACAGAGGAGAGGACAGAGGAGAAAAGGGAGGAGAAAAGGGAGGAGAGAAGGGAGGAGAAAATGGTTTCAGTCACATTCAATTCAGTTCAATTCAAGGGGCTTTACTGGCATGGGAAACATATGTTAACATTCAGTCACTCAAGGGTGGCTAACTCTAAGGGGGTGATAAGGGGGCCGACTCTAAGGTTTCTGACTCTAAGGGGGGGATAAGGGGGCAGACTAAGGTTTCTGACTCTAAGGGGGGGATAAGGGGGCAGACTAAGATTTCTGACTCTAAGGGGGGGATAAGGGGGCAGACTAAGGTTTCTGACTCTAAGGGGGGATAAGGGGGCAGACTAAGGTTTCTGACTCTAAGGGGGGATAAGGGGGCAGACTAAGGTTTCTGACTCTAAGGGGGGTGATAAGGGGGCAGACTCTAAGGGGGCTGACTCTAAGGGGGGGATAAGGGGGCAGACTAAGGTTTCTGACTCTAACGGGGGGATAAGGGGGCAGACTAAGGTTTCTGACTCTAAGGGGGGTGATAAGGGGGCAGACTCTAAGGGGGCTGACTCTAAGGGGGGTGATAAGGTGGCAGACTCTAAGGGGGGTGATAAGGAGGCAGACTCTAAGGGGGGTGATAAGGAGGCAGACTCTAAGGGGGGTGATAAGGGGGGTGATAAGGGGGCAGACTAAAAGGTTTCTGACTCTAAGGTGGGCAGATTCTAAGTATTTACTGCTCGTAGTGGTGTGATCCCATAGAGACAAGACAGCCTGTCCGGAGCAGTGTGTGTGTTCTTGTAATTATTTATTTAACTAAGCTAAGTCAGTTAAGAACAAATTCTTATTTTCAATGACAGCCTACTGGGGAACAGTGGGTTAACTGCCTTATTCAGGGGTGGAATGACAGATTTGTACCTTGTCAGCTCAGGGATTTGATCTTGCAACCTTTTGGTTACTAGTCCAACACTCTAACCACTAGGCTACCTGCTGGTTCCTAGCCCAACGCTCTAACCACTAGGCTACCTGCTGGTTACTAGTCCAACACTCTAACCACTAGGCTACCTGCTGGTTCCTAGTCCAACACTCTAACCACTAGGCTACCTGCTGGTTACTAGTCCAACGCTCTAACCACTAGGCTACCTGCTGGTTACTAGTCCAACGCTCTAACCACTAGGCTACCTGCTGGTTACCTGCTGGTTACTAGTCCAACACTCTAACCACTAGGCTACCTGCTGGTTACTAGCCCAACACTCTAACCACTAGGCTACCTGCTGGTTACTAGTCCAACGCTCTAACCACTAGGCTACCTGCTGGTTCCTAGTCCAACACTCTAACCACTAGGCTACCCTGCTGGTTACTAGCCCAACACTCTAACCACTAGGCTACCTGCTGGTTCCTAGTCCAACACTCTAACCACTAGGCTACCCTGCTGGTTACTAGCCCAACACTCTAACCACTAGGCTACCTGCTGGTTACTAGTCCAACGCTCTAACCACTAGGCTACCCTGCCGCCCCTCCACTCTAACCACTTGGCTACCCTGCCGCCCCTCCACTCTAACCACTAGGCTACCCTGCCGCCCCTCCACTCTATCCACTAGGCTACCTGCTGGTTCCTAGTCCAACACTCTAACCACTAGGCTACCTGCCGCCCCTCCACTCTAACCACTAGGCTACCCTGCCGCCACTCCACTCTAACCACTAGGCTACCTGCTGGTTCCTAGTCCAACACTCTAACCACTAGGCTACCCTGCCGCCCCTCCACTCTAACCACTAGGCTACCCTGCCGCCCCTCCACTCTAACCACTAGGCTACCCTGCCGCCCCTCCACTCTAACCACTAGGCTACCTGCTGGTTCCTAGCCCAACACTCTAACCACTAGGCTACCTGCCGCCCCAATTATTCTCATGTTTCTATGTTTCTATTATATCTATGTTACTCTGCATTGTTGAATGACCCGTTAGTATTTCACTGTTCGTCTACACCTGTTGTTTACCAAGCATGTGACAAATACAATTTGATTTGATTTGACACATCTCTAATCTCCAACACAGCCTTGTTTCACAGAAGGTCATAGTGTTTTTGATGGAAACCCAGGCTGTAATTCCCAGGTGTTGAGTTTATGAAGGATGCCAGGTCTCGGAGTGACGGGGTTTATGGAGGACGTCAGGTCTCGGAGTGACAGGGTAATTTAGACAGGTTAT